>NW_028299904.1:0-2000 GCF_049724085.1 Artemia sp. Qi Xiang Cuo
GTTTGATTTTCATTAATATTGCTTGACTTCATATGGATCTTTGTTCTTCTTTGAAAATCAGTCAAATTTTCTAGAACTTATAGCTTTTTCATCCACTCATCCATTAAACTTGATGAATTTTATATGCCCTTAATATATTTTTATCAGCATTTAAAGGCAAATGCTTATGTATTAGTTTCTATTGAAAATTCTTTATTAATGTTTTAAAAGTTTCTAACTCCTTACTTATAGTTTTCTACTATGAACTGCTTGATGTAAAATAATGTTTACACAGCATCGACCTAGAGTTCTTATGGTAATTTAAACTACCTTCTATTACAAGATCAAGCTGGATACTGAACTATTACACTTTTGCAATATTAAGGAGTGCAGGAACTGAAATTTCTGCCTTCTTACTTTATTGTGAGTTAAACTTGTTCATTATCAAAACAAGTAGAAATCTTTTCTGAAATGGCCCATAATGATATACCATCTACTTCTCAAGTGCAATCAGAGCTATTTATAGGGTTAGTTGTTCCTAGGGAAAATATAATTACATTAAACCTCTCCTGACTCAAATATAATCAAAGACAGTCAAATTAAAGGGGAAAATTTGATCAAATCAGGCATCCCCTCCTTGCAACCTAAACAGTCAACATAGTCCCTTGCTACTCAAGGCAGTGGCTCTGGCTGCCCTGTTCCCTCTGAGCAGCTCTGAATGTAATTCATTATGTTCTGGCGAGACAGTAACTGATGCTGTTTGTCAAAGTAATTGGGTTACCTACATATGGCAACATACAAATTTTTTTCTTTTTATCTGGGTAATAGAATATTGTCATTTACTTTTATGTAGAATGCAGTATAAAGTCAAACAGAAGACAATATATTATGCTTTCTCCTATTATGTAGAATGATAAAAAGTCATACAGATGAATTTATGCCTCATTATTTTATAGAGAAAACATAAATAAAGCCATGCAGTTGACTTTTTATACCTCATGCTATTATAGAGCAAGCAAAAATAAAACCATACAGATGACTTTTTATATATTTCACTATTATAGAGAAAACATAAATAAAGTCATTCAGATGAAATTTTATACCTTACTATTATATAGCAAACATGCACCAAGTCCTATAGATAACTTGTTAAACTTCATAATTTTATGGAGCAAACCTGAATAAAGTCATACAAATGACTTTTTATACATTGTATGTTTGTAATTATATATTTCAATTTCTAGAGAAAAGATAGAGAAGGATATACAGTCTTCTGTATGACTTTTTAAAATTCAAATTTCTATAAAGAAGTATGAATAAAGCCATACAGAAGACTTTTTGGTTTTCTTATTTAATATATGATCCACTAAAATGTCACACAGAAAAAATTATATTACCCCACTGATAAATAGAGAAAACAACAAAAAGTCATATGTAAGACTTTATTTTTGTTTGCTCTATAATAGCAAGAGGTATAAAGTCATCTGTATGACTCTTTAAGTTTTCTTATAACAGTATGAGGTATAAAAAGTCATCTGTATGACTTTATTCATAATGCTTTATAGTAGAATGATATATTAAAGAGTCATCTGTATGACTCTATTTAGGCTGCTCTATAAATGAAATCATGTAGGCCTAGGCTATAAAAAGCCATCTGAAGGCTTTTCATAGCCTAGGCCTACACAATTTCATATAAAGAGCAGCCTAAATAAAGTCATACAGATGACTTTTTCATTTATCATTCTACTATAAAGCATTATGAATAAAGTCATACAGATGACGTTTTATATGTCCTGCTATTATAGAGCAAACATAAATAAAGTTATACTGATGGCTTTTTATACCTCATACTATTATAGAGCAAACATGAATAAAGTCCTATATATGACTTTTTATGCCTTTCTTTTACAGTAAACTTAAATAAAGTCATACAGATGACTTTTTATACCTCCTGGTATTACATAGAGAAAACAAGAAAAAGTTGTACAGATGGGTTTTTATAGCCTAGGCCTACATGATTT
>NW_028299905.1:0-5000 GCF_049724085.1 Artemia sp. Qi Xiang Cuo
ACTTATAATCCTTTAGTTATTGCTAGAGGATCACCCAATTCACTTTTTAGTGTTAACTGACAGAGTTCCAAATGTGAAGTGTTTACAGGAACATACTGAAGATGCTTTATATTATAGTGATGAACAAGTTTATGAGTTGTTTTTCGTTCAAGAACACGTAGTAGGGAGACATTTGAATTACCAACTCTCGATGTTTTCACAAAAGATGCATACAGAAATGTAAAAGTGTCCGAGGTGAAGCCAGATGGGTAATCGGCAAAAATAACTTCATTAATCCAATAAACGGTCCCAGCATTTTTCCCATGGATAATAATCTGCTTAAAGCCCAGAACATCTCTCAGATTATCATTGAGAATAATTATTTCACTGTCAACAGATGAGCTAATGTAAATCCTATCATGTTCCAATAAATAATTAAAATGGAATTTACCATTCCTACGATATGAGATTTTTCTATTGATTGTACGACACAAGTCTCCCATATTATCATATTCAATATATTTCAATTTGGCATGTGGATATTCGCTAGATTTAAGTGCTTCAACCCATTCATAGCCGACAAAGAGTGTCCAATCGAATGGTATGACTTTTATAACATACATATAATCTTTTCTCAGGATCTCATAAGTATTTTTGAGGATAAAGTCGACAATAGCCACTTCGTAGAAATCATCAAAGTTGATGGTGGGGGAGAGTTTTTTCCAAAAATCACTTCTCGTATTCATTTTATTGTAGATAAGATCTGGATCATTGGATATAAAAGCAACATAAAAATCATTGGGCATTGTCAATATCTTCAACACCGATCCAAGAATCAAAATTAGAGTTGTATCCTAGCCACCGAACAAGTAACTGTTTCTTACCCCCTGCGAGCACGTGTCTTTAATATCTTTTTAATTTGATGGATATCACTATTATTTTTAACTTTTTGCAGTTCATAGTCATAAAAGCCACCGAGAACCTCTTCATCTTTGGTATCACGCAGGCGATAAGTTATGGGTTTAGTGTCTAGGATATTTGCCACTTTAAAAAGTTCAGTGAACCACAAGTAATTCCCCTTTTCAAAATCATTAGTTGTTCTATTAATTCGAACAGTATCACCAACATTGAATTTATTTTTCTTCTTGACAATTGATTCATTGGAATACTGTTTAAGAAAGGTGTCAATTGTATCATGATCAGAATGATGAACTTCAGTTGGCGTAGAGTTGGACAATGATTGATGAGGTCGTTGATTATAAATCAACATGATTTTACCTAGATCACGAATAAAAGTCGGTGTATTTTTCAATGTACAATATCTTGAACTTAATAGTCAACTGTGACGTTATAGGACTATGACAATGATAGAGCAGTGTACTATATTTCTCTAGTAATTTTGCAACATGGGAATTAACAAATTCACTACCGCGATCCGTTTGAATTTTTTTATATGAATCCTGTTCGAGAATACTTTCAATGGCCAGTTCAACTTCAACACCTCTCTTTGATTGCAATGGAATTGCATGTGCATGGCGACTAAAAACACTGATTGCAAGTAGAATGTACTTGTACGGTGTATTAATTCGTCTTTGAAGCTCGTCTAGAGTCAGGAGATCTGCTTGCATTATATCCAATGGGTAAAAGGCTTTAGTTTTTCGATATTGATTAGCACGAAGTCTATGATTTCAGTGCAGAGTGTAACTTGGTTTATTTTGTAGATAGTCTTATAGACTTTTAATCTGAACACAAGTGACTTTTGAAAGAGTGATGTTGGAACTTAAACTCCCCGCCTCACCAATATTTTCATAAACACCTTTTAGAACTTCAACCATTTTGAACGTAAACACGTTGTGTAATGTCCGCTACCCTTTTGTATACTGTGTTGGTGGTGGTGGTGGTGGTGACGTTGACTTGATAAGTCTTCGCTCATGTCTAGCTATCAGTGGTGTGCTAGTATTTTCCAAAATTGATTTAAAATCTTCTTCTTCTTCATATTTTAATGGTGTCAATGTTGTTGATGATGATGATACATGTTCTTTTATTTTTTTTAGAATTTGTCTATTGCCAATAAGACTTTTGGGGAAGTTTAATGTATTTAGAAAGTTGTATATATGAGCGTCAAATGATAATATTCCTTTACGATTTGTAACCAAGTCATAGATTAAATCAAGTAGATTATAGCTCTTTCCCTGAATTATAATCCCTTTCCCATTGCTCTCAACTTGAATATGATCTTACCTTTCCAAGAGATAGGCTAGGAGTCGTTTACTTTGTTCACGATATGAGTGGGTCATTAGATTTACAATTTTCAATACAATTGAATCCAATTCCTCCTTCTTTAATTGTGTTCCAGCAGCAGACTCTTGAGAAGATGATTCTTTTTGGGGATCAGCAGCAGCAGAAGTGGGCTTCGACTGATAGGACTTGTGTTTGTCCACTCAGCGAAGTGCATCTTGAAGTAAAAGCAGTTTTTTATCATCCTCATTAGTTTTATTGTCAAGGAATTTACTGAGATTGTCCTCAAAGTGTTCCACGGGTGAGAGAGCGAGTTCTATTGGAGTGAATTTATACGGTTTTGCCATCTAGAGAAAACCATTTATAGTCCCTCCCATTATTGGTTGCGAGAGCTTGAAAAAGCAACCACCTGCCTGAAGAAGTCGTTGCTTTTTAAATTCTTACCTTTCATTTTAGAAGCTATTATACGTACAATGGAACTATGCCTATTTGACTGCTGATTAACTAGTTCTGGCAGTTGAACATTACCCTCGGTCAAATTTAAACAAAGTTCAGATATTAGATTAATGAAATCATTGTCAATACCATGTTTGAGTATTGCTATTCCTAAGCGAAGGTTTTTAAGTGCTTAGAACTGAAAACAAATGTCTATTTTCATGTAGTTTCTTCAGTGTCATGATAGTGTCATGGTGACTAATAGGTCTTTTTAGTGTTCACGGGGAGATATACTGTAATTTCACTGTCAAAAATATTTGTGACTACACGCAGATCCTCGGGTTTATTTTGATTAAGATCCAATAGGATATAACCGTGGGGTTTATTAGTTGCCTGATTGTATGCTGAGAGCAGAAATTTAGGGGCACCTGGATAGATTTGTTTATTGAGGGTTACTAGCGAGCTAGAATCACGAACAACTCTGTAGATGATATAGTAGGTGCAGTTCAAAGCAATTGTTCGCATACATTTGCTCTGATGAAAGAGATTGTGTAGCACCAGAGAAACTGAATTCTGGTTATGTTGAGATTGAAATGTGAATATTTGCATCATTTTTTGGGACCATTGTTCAACTCATGTTGTCAGATCATCGAAGACCAACAAAAAGTTTGCTTGAATACTATTAAAAACGTCAAGTTCCTACATGATGTTAATGGTCACCGAATTCATGATGGTAGTAATTGCTTTTATTTTATCACAAAAATCTTGCCGTACACTGTAGGAGTAGCAGACTTTTTTCAGCTTTTCCAAAAACATTTTATTGCAATTCTTAATTATTTTACTTTTAAGTGCTGTTTCGCTCTATACTGAAGGCCCACACTGACACGACATAAATGGTGTTTAGAATTGATACATGTTCCCTTCAACAGTTCATCTGGACAACTAACTGTAGACCATAATTGTCTAATGACTAAATAATTTCCCTACTCTGTTCAAGAATAATAATTAGAAGAAGACGCATAAAGAATCATACTTTCTTTTATTATATGCATAAAAAGGTAACAATACTTGAAAAAAGCACATTAAACATGAAAAAATACACTTTTTTTTAAATTTATTAAAAAAAAATACAACATTTACATAGGCACATAGAGAAAAAACACTTAAATACTTTTTTTTTGTTTATTTATAGAAAAAAAATACAACATTAGATTAAAGCACTTGAAATAATATCATTTTTTTTAATAAAAAATTTACGAAAAAAAAATCTGCTGTAAGTAAAAAAAGACAACTTTGATAGTGGTGGTGCGCCCCCTGCTGGCGGCCCCCCGGCCCGGCCCCCCCCCCGGGCCCGAGCCCCCAAAGGCCGCGAGGCCCCCCCCAAAGGTTTTAGGAAATAATTTACAGGACCTTATTTAAACCGAGACTTTCCCTATGGATAACACATTCGGCCCGGTCTGAAGTTAAATGGTGTCCAAGGGAGAGGGTAGTCACACCATCTTGACAAACATAGACCTTGTCGAAGATGGTACTCATGGAAATTTTTTCTACATTTACAGTAAAGCTTCTGTATTTGAGGGAACAAATCTCCAGCAATTTGGCTCGTGGAGTTGTATTTTGAACAATACAATTCCTACAAATGTCCATGTTGAAATTCTTTTCTACATAATGCTCTGGTACTCCTTTGCACCGTTTGTTGATTTGATCGTTGTATTTTTGCATAAAGTAAACCTTTGGAATTAAAAACACACCACTGTAAATCATGTTGCTTTCCGGTTCTGATTTAAAAAGTACAAGCAGATTTGGTGCCCGAAGTTTCTCTAGCGCAAGGTAAAGACAAGTCCAGTCGGTGAAGTTCATCCATGAGTTATTAATGTAATCTTATGCCAAATGATCAATTAGATCTGGAGCTTTTACTTTCAACAGTAGAGAATCCGGATCCCAGTAGAAGACCTCTACGTTCCCTTATTTCAGTCACTGTACCCTAGACAAACTGTAGTATAATTCCAAAAATATCGTTTTAGAGATCTCCCGGATCACACTGCCTGCAACAATGTTTTTATTCAAAACAATACGTCTTTTTTTACTATGAAATAGTACTATTTCGGGGCCAATGATTGGGACGGAAGTGTAAATTGGATCAACAATATGTTAAAAATATTCTTTAGGATCGGTCACAATGCCGCAGCGCGTTCTCGTGTGAAAAACTTTGCACGTTTCGACGAAACCTGAATTCAAAATGAGTATAAATTTCTTTTTCAGCCTTTGTTTGTGCTTCTGAAAGTTTCTTGACACAACGGTCTACAAATATTTTAAAATAGGGTTTTTGAATAATGTGTTTTTCTCCG
>NW_028299906.1:0-5000 GCF_049724085.1 Artemia sp. Qi Xiang Cuo
TCATGTGAGAATTGCACAATGATTGAGGAGTATGATGAAAAGGGTAGATTATGCAACCCGTGTAAATTGCATAGAGGATATGCTGTACAAATTAAAGGTTGTAATTCCTGTCTTGAAGAGGTGTGTGACTCTCATCCTAGAGGCCACCTATGCTCCAATTGTCATTATGATAAATGTAATCAGTGGGAGAGTACATACCCCGGTATGATTGGAAAGAGTCAACGATTCAACTGTTGGAACAACAAAAGAATATGGTTTCTACGTCATCGTTGTGAAGACACTGGGTGTTATGATTATAAGCCCACTGATTTTTATTTGGTTGTGACAGACTGTTATTCGCCACTTGAGGAAACTGTTTGTGAAATTGCTTCAAATACGCAAATTAAAACATGTGAATTCTATAGAATGAATGAGAATAGTATCATTGACTATACAAAGAGATATGACAAGAGTGAAGTCACACTTTACTGTAGAAAATGTGATCCTGACATTGCACTACATCAGGATCAGTACACTGTGAATTCAAATAATCTACCTGCACTAGTTGTTGTCGACAAATATCTAGTAGTGGATGAAATCTAAAGAGTAGAAAAGTCGTTTTATCATGTATATAATTTTTTTTTATTAATAAACAATTTCACATACATCTTTAGAACATTTTATTCTTAGGGCACTAAAATCAATATTAAATACACTTGTAAGTATATTTTCCACTAGAAAGTCGTTCAATTGAGGTAAGTCAACGTAGATGTTGAGAAACTGCTTGTAGGTGTAGCCACGACATCTGAACATGAAAAAGAGTAGTGCATGAAAGCCACATGTCATAGTCGATAAATCCTGTACTCTTCGTTGATTTTGAATAATGGTTTTCCCCCTGCTTTCAATAAAGTTGCTGATGTATGGAGCGTAGAATTTATACGATAGGCCAAGAGGATCAAAAAATTCAATGTTCTTCGCTGTTTGAAAGATGCATAGCCAATGACCGGTCTTCAAAGTCGATGGACTGCTATTAAAAATGATAAAGGTATTTTTAACACTTGGAATTTTTTCAATGAAGCCCGAAGGTATGCAATAGGAGTTGTACTGGGACATGTATGGATCCATACTAAATACGTTGATTATTTGGTTTGTGTTCATGTTGCTAGGTCTAGTAGAACACTGCCGTCGGGTGTGATTTCCCAATAGGTTTCAAATTGACTTAGTGATATTAGCGTGATACTCTCAGTCAGAGCATTGGCAAATGTACACTCTAAACGTACATTCCCTGTTCGTACTATGGTCATATCCTGTGTGCCAGACAAGTCCAAAACAATAACCCCATGATTTTTTGAAAACATTGAATCGGTTATTCCATTTTCAAATAGTTGAGAGTCATGATCTAGGGATTGCATGGTCAACTCGTACAGAGTTCTATAGGATTTTTTGTCAAATGATAGAGTGTACAGTGGAATACCATTCACTTTGCACACGAGGCTAGATACACCAAAAAAAAAAAAAAAAAATCATGGGGGGATTCAGTCCAGGATCCAACGGCACTACCACTCTTCACAAAGGCCAAAGCGAATTTTGATGGGATTTCTCCATTGATAAATGATGAATCGGTATAACTACGAGAGCGAGTGGCAATGTGACGTTGATTGGTGATCGTATGGGGGAGAAGGAGTTTAATGGTGTTGCCATTGGCTCTTAGCTTTTCCACTGCCAATGCAACAGAACTAATTACCTGTTGTTTTCGGACGTGGAGAATTGCCGATGTTATAATTACATTTGCATCGGGTGCTGCAGGAAGTGTTTTTCTCAAAATGAAATTCGATGGGGCCATCTGTAACTTTATGTCAATCTTGACATTGGGGGGTAGCCATTGGCATATATTGAATATCTCATGATTTAATTTTCCAACTAGATGATACTCCTGGGTCACTGCAGTAGTCAGCTCACCTTTAGGATCACAACCTGAGCGATAGGTAGAGCACGATTATAGTGCTAGCACCTCCTTTTAGGCCCTTGACGTCAACCTGAGAAATTGTGTTTGACTTTGGGAGCTGGATCAATTACAAATATTTCTAACCATTCTTTCAACAGTGAACGCGTTAGTTTGTTTGACTAGGTTGTGTAGATTACAGTTTTCATAGGAGAGACCATTGCCGGCATTTGGAGTTGTATTATCTGACTTTTTCTTCACCACAAAACTTAAATCAATAAATGTTGACGACAAATCAATGAAATAGTCTTCATTGGAAAATATTTGAAAGTGTATATTTTCCGAAAGGGTTTGTTGGGGATGAAATTGTTCATAGTAGCCATACTTGACACTAACATCAACATTTTCAGCATTGAATAGATTCAATGAGGAACTGACTGAAGGATATGAGTCCTTATGGGGGACACAAGTCATCTTAAGAGATGAAATCCTTCTTTGATCTAACAATCTTTTTCTTTTTCTTTTTCTTCTTCTGCTTATTGGTCTTCCTTGTTTTATTCCTCAAAGTCCTTGTTGATGTCTTTTGCTTCCTGCCTGGGTGGAGACTGATGAGTGAATGACGCGAACGCATCCTTTTCAATCCCTCCCCATTTTGTCGAGATTTTAGTTGCTCACCAACGGCTCTTGCAGAAGATCTAATATTTTCCTCAACGCTCTCCTTGAAATTCTTGCCCGACCCCCAGTCCTGTAGTGTCGAAGCAGCAAAATTTGATGCAGCAGTTCCTAAATATTTTCTGGCAAGGGGTAGTACAGAACGAAATAGCCTAGTATAGCGGCTACCAAGACCATAGCCTAACATTGTAGTATGCCCCTTCTAGTAGTCCAATCCATTGCCTATTGGACGTGGACTCAAAGCACCGAGATAACAGTCAATATCGGGACAGACAAATGGAATTCTCCTATTGTTCATTTTAGGTGATTGTGCTGTCGTTGACAATGGGTCGAATATGAAATGTAGTCACTGCTAAGCCTTTTGTTATTGCTAGAGAATCACCCAATTCACTTCTTAGTGTTAACTGACAGAGTTCCAAATATGAAGTTCTTACAGAAACATACTGAAGATGCTTTATATCATAGTGATGAACAAGTTCATGAGATGTTTTTCGTTCAAGAACACGTAGGAGGGGGAAATTTGAACTACCGACTTTCGATGTTTCCAAAAAGGATGCATAAAGAAATATACAAGAGTCCGAGGCAAAACCAGGTGGATAATCAGCAAAAATAACTTGATCCATCACGTAAACGGTGCCAGCATTTTTCCCATTGATCATATTCTGTTTAAAGCCAAGAACATCTCTCAGATTATCATTGAGAATAATTGTTTCAGTGTCAACAGGTGAGCTAATGTAAATCATATAATGTTCCAAAGAATAATTAAAGGACAATGTGTCGGTCCTACGACATTGGATTTTTTTATTGATTTTACGAGCCACATCTCCCGTAGTTTCTTATTCAATGTATTTTAGGTTGACGTGCGGTTATTCCTCAACTTGAAATGTTTCAACCCATTCATAGTCGACATAGCCCAACTTTTTCGTAGTCCAATCGAACTTTCTAACTTTTACATCATACACACGATCGTTTCTCAGGATGTCATAGGTATTTTTGAGAATACAGTCGACAAGAGCAACTTCATACACACCGTCAAATTTCATGGCGGGGGAGAGTTTTGTCCAAAAATCACTTGTCGTTTCAAGTCATTGTAGAGAGGATCGGAAACGTTGGACATGAAAGTTACATAGAAATCACGGGGCATTGTCAATATCTTCAACACCGATCCAAGAATCAAAATCAGAGTTGTATCCTAGCCACCAAACATGTAACTGTTTCTTACCCCTGCGAGTACGTGTCTTTAATATCTTTTCAATTTGGTATATTTCAGTAGCATTTTTAACTTTTTGCAAGTCATTGTCATAAAAGCCGCCGAAAATCTATTTGTCTTTGGTATCACACAGAAGATCAGTTATGGGTTCATTGTCTGGAATTTTTGCCACTGTAAAAATTTCGGTGGCCCTCAAGCTATTCCCTTTTTTAAAAACATTAATTGTTCCATTAATTCGGTCAGTCTCATCAACCGTGAATTTATTGTTATTATTCTTGACAACCAATTCATTGGAATACTGTTTAAGAAAGATGTCAATTGTATCATGATCAGAATGATGAAGTTTCGTTGGAATAGAATTGGACAATGATCGATGAGGTCGTTGATTATAAATCAACATGATTTTATCTAGATCATGAATAAAAGCCGATGTATTTTTCAATGTACAATATCTTGAAATTAAAAGTCGAATAGTTCTTATCAATCGTTCGGCCAATGCAGCCTTTATAGGACTGTGACTATGATAGAACAGTGTACTATATTTCTCTAGTACTTTTGCAACATGAGGATTAACAAATTCACTACCGCGATCCGTTTGAATTTTTTTATATGAATCCTGTTCGAGAATACTTTCAATGACCTGAGCAACTTCAACGCCTCTCTTTGATCGCAATGGAATTGCATATGCATAGCGACTAAAAACACTGATTGTAAGTAGTATTTACTTGTGCTGTTTATTGTGACGTCTTTGAAGGTCATATATAGTCAGGAGATCTGCATGCATTATATACAATGGGTAAAAGGCTTTAGTTTTTCGATATTGATTGGCACGAAGTCTATGGTTTCTATGCAGAGTGTAACTTGGTTCATTTTGTAGATAGTCTCGTACACTTTTAGTGTGAACACCCGTGACTTTGGAAAGAGTGGTGGGGGAACTTAAACTCCCCGCCTCACCAATTTTTTCATAAGCACCTTTCAAAATTTAAACCATTTTGAACGTAAAAACGTTTTGTAATGTCAGCTGCCCTTTTGTATACTGGCTGTTGATGTGGGTGATGACGTTGACTTGATACGTCTTCGCTTTTGTCTAGGAATCAGTGGTGTGTTAGTGTTTTCCAAAATTGATTTAAAATCATCTTCTTCTTCAAGTTCATATTTTAATGGTGTCAATGTTGATGTCGATGATGCACGTTCATT
>NW_028299907.1:0-3000 GCF_049724085.1 Artemia sp. Qi Xiang Cuo
ATTTAAAGCCAAGAGCCTCTTTCAGATTGTCATTGAGAACGATTTTATAAGCGTCAGCAGGTGAGCTAATGAGAATTCTATCATGTTCCATTAAATAATCAAAATGTAATATACAATTTCTGTGATATGAGATTTGTCTATTGATTGTGCGACACAAATCAGTCAGATTCTCATGTTCAGTATATTTCAATTTGGCATGTGGATATTCGCTAAATTTAAGTGCTTCAACCCATTCATAGTCGACAAAGCAGTGATCCAATCGAATGGTATAACTTTTATATCATACACACGATCCTTTCTCAGGATGTCATATGTATTTTTGAGAATACAGTCGACAAGAACCACTTCATACGAACCATCAAATTTGATGGCGGGGGAGAGTTTTGTCCAAAAATCACTTTTCGTATTCATGTCGTTGTAGCGAGGATCGGAAACGTTGGACATGAAATGTTACATAGAAATCATTGGGCATTGTCATATCTTCAACACCGATCCAAGAATCAAAATCAGAGTTGTTTCCTAACCACCGAACAAGTAACTGTTTCTTACTCCTGTGAGTACGAGTCTTTAATAAATTTTCAATTTGATAGATTTCACTGTTATTTTTAACTTTTTGAAGTTCGTAGTCATAAAAACCACCGAAAATCTCGTTGTCATTGGTATCGCGCAAACGATAAGTTATGGGTTTAGTGTCTAGAATTTTTGCCACTTTGAAAAGTTCTGATGGACCACAAGTAATTCCCCTTTTCAAAAACACTAGTTGTTCTATTTATTCAAACAGTATCAACAACAGGGTATTTATTTTTCTTCTTGACAATAGTTGCTTTGCAATATTTATAAAAAAGGTGTCGATGTTATCGTGATAAGAATGATGAACTTGCATTGGTGAAGAGTTGGCAGTCATTAATGAGGTTCTTGATTATAGATAGGCCTAATTTTATCCAAATTATGAATAAAAGCCAATTTATTCTTGAATACAAAATTTCTTGAAATTAAAAGTTGAATAGTTATTATCAATCAGTCGGCCAATGAAGCCTTTATAGGACGATGAGTAGAATAGAGCAGCTTAATATAAATCATTAGTACTTTTGCAGCAAAGAGGTAAACCCATTTCCCAGCACGATCCGTTTGTATTTTTTATACGAATCCTGTTCGAAAATACCTTCAAAGGACTGAGCAACTTCAATGCCTCTCTTTGAGTCGCAATGGAATTGCATATGCATAACGACTATAAACAGTGATTGCAAGTAGAATGTACTTGAACGGTGTATTGTAACGTTGTTGAATCTCATCTAGAGTCAGGATATCTGATTGTATTATACGCAATGGTAAAAAGGCTTCTGTTTTTTAATATTGATTAGGACGAAGTTTTCGATTCCTATACAGAGTGTAACTTGACTAATTTTATCGACAGTGATTTAAGCTATTAGTGTTAACGCAAGTGACTTTGGAAAGAGAGGTAGGGGACCGTAAACTCCCCGCTTCACCAATCTTTTCATAAGCACCTTTCAGAACTTCAATCATTTTGAACGTAAACACGTTGTGTAACGTCCGCTACCCTTTTGTATACTAGTTGTGGTTGGTGATGGGGTGATGGTGACTTGATACGTTTTCGCTTTTGTCTAGCTATCAATGGTGTGCTCCTCCTTATTGTCAAGTTTCCACTAGGTGTGCTAGTATTTTCCAAGATTGATTTAAAATCTTCTTCTTCTTCTTCCTCTTCATATTTTAATGGTGTTGTTGATGATGGTGCATTTTTATTTATTTTTTTAGAATTTGTCTATTGCTAATAAGGCTTTTGGGGAAGTTTAATGTATTTGGAAAGTTGTATAGATGAGCGTCAAATGATAATAGTCCTTTACGATTTGTAACCATATCATAGATTAAATCAAGTAGATTACAGCTCTTGCCCTGAATTATAATCCCTTTCCCATTGCTATCAACTTGAATATGATCTTGACCACTTTCCATGTGATAAGTTAGGGGTCGTTTTATTTTTTCAAGCTATTTGTTGGGCCTTATAATTACAAATTTAGAAAAAAATTACAACAAATACTACTTAGCTAATTTTGTTACATCAACACCAGCAAACAACAGAGGAGATGATTATTTTTTGTGATCAATACCACTGGCCTTCGCACGATAGGGCTTATGTTTATCCACTCGGCGAAGGCATCTTGAAGTAAAAGCAGTTTTTTATCATCCTCAATATTCTCGTTGTCAAGGAATTTACTCAGATTGTTCTCAAAGTTTTCCACGGGTGAGAGAGCGAGTTCTATTGGAGTCAATTTATAGGGTTTTGCCATCCTCTCTCTAGAGAAAACTATTTACAAGTCCTGCAATTATTGGCAGTAAAAGTGTGAAAAAGCTACCGCCTGCCTGAAGAAGACGGTTCTTTTTAAAATTCTTTCCTTTCTTTTTAGAGGCCAATGTACGTACAGTGGAACGATGTTGATTTTCCTGTTGCTTAACTACTTCTTCCAGTTGAACATTGACCTCGGTCAAATTTAAAAAAAATTCAGATATTAGATTAATGAAATCATTGTCAATACCATGTTTGAGTATGGCTTTCCTAAGCGAGGGTTTTGAAGTGCTTAGAACTGAAAATAAATGTCTATTTTCACGTAGTTTCTTCAGTGTCATGATAGTAAGTAATAGGTCTTTTTAGTGTTCACGGGGAGATATACTGTAATTTCATTGTCAAAAATATCTGTGACTACACGCAGATCCTCGGGTGTATTTTGATTAAGATCCAATAGGATATAGTCGTAGGATTTATTAGTTGCCTGATTGTATGCTGAGAGCAGAAATTTAGGGGCTCCGGGGTATATTTGCTTATTGATAGTTATTAGCGAGCTAGAATCACGAACAACTCTGTAGATGATATAGTAGGTGCAGTTCAATGCAAGTGTTCGCATACATTTGCTCTGATGAAAGAGATTGTGTAGAACCAGAGTAACGGAAATGAGAGCGAACAGTGAACAGTTGTAGCATTTCCTG
>NW_028299908.1:0-1000 GCF_049724085.1 Artemia sp. Qi Xiang Cuo
AAAAAGGTACCTAGGTTAGCTTACGTATTTAATATATGCTATTATTTTCCCCCCACCCCCGACTGAGCAAATATATAGCCCAAAATTGTTTCTAAACTATTATATTTTAGTCCTATTTTATTTTATTTCATTATCAGTAACCAAACTTAACTTTTTTAGTGTATAGTGGTGGGTTATTTATAATGTACAAGTACCGATTATTCTATAGTTAAATATTTACTTCCTCCCCCTCTCTCCCCCTCCCAATTTACACTTCAATAACGTCTCGTAGCTTCAACAATGAAGATTGCTACACTAAACTATTTGGAAAAAAACATTTGAATTGCTTTAAGAACAAATGGGGTTAGATACCGTAAATTGCCAAATTTTCGGTTACAAAGTTTTAAAAATTAATTAGTAAATAATACCCATAAAAAACAAATTAGTTGGGGTTATAAAGCTCCGATATGTTTCAAGAAATGGTGCTGGTTTGCACCATGGGGAATCGGAAGTTTACAAGGCGGTATATTTGCATAGACATTAATTTGGAACATATTAGGAACTGTAGTGAATCACTATTTTGTGTTTTTTTTAATCGTTAGCTTGTTGTATCAAATATTCTATTGAATCATGAATATACGCGCTATATCATGAAAAATCACTAGATTTAGATAAAAATCCCTAGTTTTAGAACGAAAATCACTAGCTAGAAAAAATTTACTTGGCAACATAAAAAACCACTAGAAATAGTGATAAATCATTAGGGGTGGCAATCCTGCTTCTCCTGCACACTCCCTTCATTAGAATATATTAGTGATTTCTTACTATATTCAATGGTTTGAATGATATTTTGTTTGAAATTTTATTTCTTCAGAGAGAGAAGGGGCAATTCTTTACGGCACCAGCGGCTGCCTTAGTAAATATGATCAAATATTTGAATAGAACAAGCTATCAATATAAATATTTTCCATTCCACTACCTCAGGAAAATAATAACAGACTTATAATTTTTTATTGAAAAT
>NW_028299909.1:0-1000 GCF_049724085.1 Artemia sp. Qi Xiang Cuo
TTTCATTTTTTAAAGCTTAATCTTGACGAGGTTACGTGCGCGCACGTAACACTATCGTCTGAACTACACCTTAATAAAATGTAAATTAAAGCTTTGTCGAGCTATTAGTCATGTCTCTCTGATCGGTCCACTAGTAAAACCAATACTGATTGAAAACCTGGAGTTTTCGTACTGCTCACGTGTCGATAATCGGCCATAGGAACCAGTGGGAAATCCACATCGTTTGGAAGGTGACAAGTATTCAGTACTATTCACTTTTAGCAATGTGTAGAAACCATGTGTGAGGATCATCAGCACGTTTTGGAAACTGCACATGCTATTTGCATGCCTTAGCTTGGCACCTTTCAAAAACAAGCGGGGATACACTTACAAATATTTTCATAATTTCTTGAATGAATTGTACTCTATGTTTGTCCCTGAGACACGATGTGGCTTTCCCACTATTGCTCTATGGCCGGTTATCGACACTACCTAGTTTATTGCATGTATTAAATCAGTATTTTTTACACAGTGGAACGATAAACACATAACTAATATCTCTAAAATGTGAAGATGAACCATTTTAAGAAAGTGTGTTCACATGATAGTGTTATTGTAGCATTGAATGCTGACAAGGAGAAGTATTTAAACTACGAAATAAGTACAAGTGGTAGTACTATCGGAAACGTATGCGTGCGTTGTCATGACAGTGAGAAATTAAATTTCTATGGAGTACCAAAAAATTCAACTCTTATGATTGTGGATATGCGAGATTGAGATCTCCGGAGATGATTACACTCAAAGAGAATGCCAACATAAAAATAATAGTTGATAAAGAGGGGTATCTTCTTGCTAGTGCTTGTGGTAACATGTTACCCAGTGTTAGAGCATATCGTCAGCTTTTGGGTATTAGCATTCAAACGAAAGCAAAGACGAAAAGACAGGCCGACTCTTATACTAATATCATAAACCCTATCCTGTCTACGTGCCGGAACTGTTACCTGTGTAAAAATAGTGTGAT
>NW_028299910.1:0-1000 GCF_049724085.1 Artemia sp. Qi Xiang Cuo
GCTTAAGAACGCACTGTTTTTGTCACTCATGCAAGTAAGCAGAAAGACAGTCACACGAGTCAACCCTTCCATCAAAATATAATTCTTCTTCTTCTATTTAACAGCAAGCGGGCTTTTCAGTAAAACTATTTAGCCCTTTTCCTTTTGCTTCACTCTGTGGGCTACAGAGCTACTGGCTTGATTGCCTCATATTTATTATATATATTCAGATATCTTTCAGCAGATCTTTCAACTCAAGGAGTTCAAATATAAGATGATAGATGTCGATTTCTATGCTCTGTGTGCAGGTATAGTTGGCTAGGCTCTTGGCTGATAGTGAGATTTTGTGGTGTTTAAAGTATTTTAACAGTTTAGAAAGCAAGGTATGTTGTGCAGACGTCAACATATTACATTCAAATAGGCAATGGTCAATTGTTTCATTATTCATATTACAATGCCTGCAAAGAGGGGACAGGGGAATTGAACCACTTGAATTAGAAATCTTATATGAGAATGCAAGGAAATTTAGTCCATTTGTTCCAGAACGAATTCTATGATAAATTTTAGAAAGATACTTATTGGGAAAGGGGGGAAGGATAGGATTAATCTGATTAAAATTAATATCTGATAGCCTCCATCAGTAAATGTCTCTAATTGGGATTGGTCTCCCACTTGGCTGGTCAATATTAATAGCATTTTTTGCTATTTCATCAACCTGATGATTACCACTTATGCCAGAGTGTCTAGGAATATACTGAAAGTAAGTATTTATGCCACTTGAAGCAAGATTATCAATAATACTGAGACAATGATAAGTGTCAATGTCCAACTTATATTGAGGAGCTGAGGCCAGCAACTCAAGGCTTGATAAAGAGTCGGAATAGATGATAATGTTATTCAAATTTTCAATAAAAGGATTGTTTTTTTTTACGTGCTCTAATGCCATGATTATGGCATTTAACTAAGCAGATATTCTAGATAAATTCTTAAATAATCTCTCGCACATTTGAATTTTAATGTG
>NW_028299911.1:0-5000 GCF_049724085.1 Artemia sp. Qi Xiang Cuo
TAAAAAATACTCTAAGCTAAGATTCTAAGATAAGACTCTAAACTCTTAAATAAAAATAAAATAAACTAGAACTCTAAATAAAACTATAAGATGAGACTCTAAGCTAAAACTCTAAACTATAAACTAAAACTTAACTAAACTAGAACTCTAATTAAAACTCTAAGATAAGACTCTAAGCTAAAACTCTTTAAAATAAACTAGAACTTCAACAAAAAACTCTAAACTAAGACTCTAAGCTAAAAACTCTAAACTCTTAACTAAAAATAAACTAAACTAGAACTCTAACTAAAACTCTAAGATAAGACTCTAAGCTAAAATTATAAACTCTTAACTAAAACTAAACTAAAATAGAACTCTAACAAAAACTCTAAGCTAAGACTCTAAACTAAAAAAAAACTCTAAACTCTTAACTAAAAATAAACTAAACTAAAACTCTAAGCTAAGACTCTAAGCTAAAACTCTAAACTCTTAACTATTACTAAACTAAACTTCAACTTTAAAAAAAACTCTAAGCTAAAACTCTAAACTCTTAACTATTGCTAAACTAAACTTCAACTTTAACAAAGACTCTAAGCTAAGACTCTAAGCTAAAACTCTAAACTCTTAACTATTACTAAACTAAACTAGAACTTTAACAAAAACTCTAAACTACGACTCTAAGCTAAAAACTCTAAACTATTAACTAAAACTAAACTAAACTAGAACTTCAACAAAAACTCTAAGCTAAGACTCTAAGCTAAAAACTCTAAACTCTTAACTAAAACTAAACTAAACTAGAACTCTAACTGAAACTCTAAGGTAAAACATCAAACTCTTAACTAAACTAAACTGGAACTCTAACAAAAACTCTAAGCTAAGACTCTAAGCTAAAAATCTAAACTATTAACTAAAACTTAACCAAACTATAACTTTAAGTAAAACTCTAAGCTATGACTCTAAGCCAAAAATCTAAATTCTTAACTATTACTAAACTAATCTTTAACTCTAACTAAAACTCTAAGCTAAGACTCTAAGCTAAAACTCTAAACTCTTAACTAAAACTAAATTAAACTAGAACTCTAAATAAAACTAAGCTAAGACTCTAAGATAAAATCTATAAACTATTTAATAAAACTAAACCAAACTAGAACTATAATTGAAACTCTAATTATAAGATAAGAGTCTAAACTAAAACTAAACTAAACTAGAACTTCAACAAAAACTCTAAGCTAAGACTCTAAGCTAAAAACACTAAACTCTTAAATAAAACTTAACCAAACTACAACTAAACTAGAACTCTAACAAAAACTCTAAGCTGAGACTCTAAGCTAAAACTCTAAACTCTTAAGTAAAACTAAACTAAACTAAAACTCTAAGCTAAGTCTCTCAGCTAAAAACTCTAAACTCTAAACTATAACTAAACTAAACTATAACTCTAACAAAAACTCTAAGCTAAGACTCTAAGCTAAAACTATAAACTCTTAACTAAAACTAAACAAAACTAGAAATATAACAAAAAAACAAAGCTAAAACTCTAAGCTAAAACTCAAAACTCTTAACTAAAACTAAACTAAACTAGAACTCTAATTAAAACTCTAAGTATAAGCTAAAACTCTAAACTAAACTAGAACTTCAACAAAAAACTATAAACTAAGACTCTAAGCTAAAAACTCTAAACTCTTAACTAAAACTAAACTAAACTAGAACTCTAACAAAAACTCTAATATAAGACTCTAAGCTAAAACTCTAAACTCTTAACTAAAACTAAACTAGAACTCTAACTGAAACTCAAAGGTAAAACATCAAGCTCTTAACTAAAATTAAACTAAACTAGAACTCTAACAAAAAAACTCTAAGCTAAAAGTCGAAACTCTTAACTAAAACTTAGCCAAACTAAAACTTTAACTAAAACTCTAAGCTATAACTCTAAGCTAAAACTCTTAAATTAACTATAACTAAACTAAACTTCAACTCTAACTAAAACTCTAAGCTAAGACTCTAAGCTAAAACTCTTAACTAAAACTAAACTAAACTAGAACTCTAACAAAAACTCTAAGCTAAGACTCTAGGCTAAAAACTCAAAACTCTTGAATAAAAATTAACAAAACTACAACTTTAAGTAAAATTATAAGCTATGACTCTAAGCTAAAACTCTAAATTCTGAACTGTAACTAAACTAAACTAGAACTCTTAATAAAACTCTAAGCTGAGACTCTAAGCTAAAAACTATAAACTATTAACTAAAACTAAAATAAACTATAACTATAACAAAAACTCTAAGCTAAGACTCTAAGCTTAAAAACTCTAAACTCTTAACTAAAACTAAACTAAACTTGAACTCTAACTAAAACTCTAAGCTAAGACTCTAAGGTAAAACTTCAAACTCTTACCTATAACTAAGTTGTGGGTGAAAAGGATGGATACTTTAATTGTAAAATGGGTTGAGGACGGTCATTTAGAAAAGAACCTGTTCTGAAATGCCTTTCGAAAAGTATTGCTTGGAGTCTAGTCATGACCTTCTGATAGGGTTCTACCGATTATGTAATCAATTTCTCAGAAATCCATTTGTCATAGTCGATTACGTCATTCTATATCCATATATGGACCCCCGTCATGACCTCCTGATAGAGATCTACTGATTATGTAATCAATTTCTCATAAATCCATTTGTACTAGTCTATTACTTAATTATATTTCAATATATGAACCCCGTCACGACCTCCTGATAGGGTTCTACCGATTATGTAATCAATTTCTCAGAAAATCCATTTGTCCTATTTGATTACATCATTCTTATGTCATGTGTCATGTGTCACGTGTCATGTGTCACGTGTCATGTGTCACGTGTGACGTGTCACGTGTCATGTGTCATTTGTCATGTGTCATGTGTCATGTGTCATGTGTTACTCATAACCATCCAAAAAACATCCATCAAAGTGAGAAAAATCATGTTTTTCCATTCTCACTGACAAAAACCATAAAACATCCATCAAAATGAGAACATCCAAGAAACATCCATCAAAGTGAGAAAAATCCTCTTTTTCCATTCTCACTGACAAAAACCATAAAACATCCATAAATTGCTGTACTCGTCGCTGTTTTTTCATTCTCACTGACAAAAACCATAAAACAGACATAAATTGATGTTGAAATCCATGAAAAACATCAAATAAATTGACCAATACTCATAACCGTCCAAGAAACATCCATAAAGGTGAGAAAATTCCTGTTTTTTCAAGTGAGAAAAATTCTGTTTTTTTATTCTCAGTGAGAAAACCATCTCCCTAGGGACTCTATACCCATATATGGAGCCCCGTCACGAGTAGCACCCCCCTTTCTACTCATATTGTCTTAATTTATTTAAGGTTTTGACAACTCCCATCTTGGCCCCCCGAAAAAAAAAATTGAATGCAGGAAACGGATGACTCAATTAGCTAGTTTTTTTTTGTTTTTTTTATAAAATTATCTTAAATTGACGTCTTTTTTTTCAGAATCATCCAGTGTATACAATAAGCCATTCACGGGAACCAAACGGAGATTTTCTAACCTTTTCCAAAAAATGGGATTTCCTTTCTTTCCTAAATTCGAAATTTTTGGTTCTGAGCTCTACCCAAAATGTCAAATTTTGGAAATATTTCGGTATCCTGCTTACTCTAGAAACCATTTCTGCACTGTGCAAGCTTTCTTTCTCTCAATTGTTAGCCTGGGAGACTCTAATCCAGGTTCATGATCATGAATACTCTGTGAGTATATGCATATGCAGCCTTTATGCGTTGGGATACAACCCTTTTTCATATCCCTATGGATGCAAACCTTTTTGCTTCCTTAAGAGGTAGACGCAACCCTTTCTTGCATCCTTAAGAGGTAGACGCAACTCTTTTTTGTATCCTTAAGAGGTGGACGCAACCCATTTTTGTATCCTTGAGGTGTCCTCTCAACCTCCCTCTGAAGTACATGACTCCCTGTCATGACATGTCCGTGACTTCTAGTCACTCTAGGTCTACTCCTAACGGTTAACCTATCTCTACAAACTACGGAATCTGTGCCTGTGCCTTCCAGTGGTTCCCTAACCATTGCTTGGAGGCCGTTATATTTTCGGCAAAAATTGCCCTAAAAATTTTGTTGGGGTTGGTTTATAGGTGATGGGGCTAAACAATATCTTGCTTTGTGTCCTATTTCACCACAGCGGATACAGGTTGGAGGTTTTTCAAATTCTGATTGAATATGTGGACCCCCGCAAGTCCAGCATTTTATGCGAGCACTTTTTCTTTTACTAAATTTATACCTGGAATAATTATCCCTAGTTTGTCCTGACATATCTTTCTTTCCACAATTCAAACATTTCTTTGGGTTATTTTTATAATTTCCTATGTTTTGAAATTCTACTCTGGAGTTATCTCTTTGTTCTCCAGGGGAGGTCTTGTCTCCTAAGTCAACCACTGTTGCTCCCAAAGACATGTCTGAGAAGTCCCTATACATTAAATCAATCGATTCAAATCTCTTTGCCAGCGCTAATAATTCATCTTTGTCGTCTGTTGTTTTAGTTTGTTCATGAACTTTCCTTCCAATTGAAGGGAGCATACTATTTTTGAAAATACTAATAGTTATGTCATCTGCCCTTATACCAGGAGCAGTTTTTGCATACTCTAGAGCCTTTCCTCTGATTCGGGAGTAAAATTGGTGTACTAACTCAGATGGTCTTTGTTTTTCAGAGAGCAGCTCTTGTAGTTTTTGTGCAGCTGGTTGTTAATGTAAAAAGGCTTCTTTTAGTAGTCTTTCTAAATGGTCTAATTCCCTTGTTTTGGGAATATCTGAACTTGTTGCGAATCTTTGTATCCCTCCTCTTGTATAAAAGATAGCTTGATTTATCATAGCAATATCATCTTTCCCTAAACTCCTCTGTATTTGTTTAAGTGTGATAAACCATGAATGGATTTTATTTGGATATGTTAGCAACGAGATGGGAGGCGCGTGCTCCACAAATAGGCTTTGAAGCCTACTTGTGACTGTGGCATCTCTAT
>NW_028299912.1:0-5000 GCF_049724085.1 Artemia sp. Qi Xiang Cuo
AGAGGGGGAGTGGTTCCACCATTATATACATTGAATGAATGTATCTTAATACAATTATATTTAAAAAAAACTGGAGTGGCAGGGGTGGGCGGGTAAAGAAATAAAATGCAACAAGGATGTATCGAATACCACAGGTGATCAAAGTTCTTATTTTGAATATGGAATTCTGTACATCAAATACTCGTTTTTATTATTAGCCCGTAGGACATTAAAAAATGAGTCAACAATAAAAAATATTGACAAACTTGCACGTAACGGCGGGAAAAATTTCCCTAAAGTAAATTTTGATTGTGTAGAGGGAAAATATCTGGTGTCC
Source organism: Artemia sp. Qi Xiang Cuo (assembly GCF_049724085.1). Classification (NCBI taxonomy): domain Eukaryota; kingdom Metazoa; phylum Arthropoda; class Branchiopoda; order Anostraca; family Artemiidae; genus Artemia; species Artemia sp. Qi Xiang Cuo. The sequence continues at coordinate 317 of NW_028299912.1, forward strand.
TTTAAAGAAATAAGCATATTCGCAAACGCAAAGTCAAAACGTTGTGTGGGGGTGTTTGTTCTCAGGTACGACCTAGAATGGTTAGATGGGGGGAAAAAACCGGTTAAAAAAGGAGTGGTGTATTCAGTGAGGACACCGAGGAGAGATAATGTAATCATCATGTCACGAGAGTATTGAGCGACCCCGACCAATATGCATTCTGACTTTCATTTTTTCCCTGTCACGGTAATAAATTAGCTCCTCTCTCAAGGCAAGAACAAAGTAGGAGAATGTTTCTATTGTCCCATGTGTCTTTCCTCATTTAAATCTGAGCAAACTTTTTCAGATCACATGGAACATTGCAAACTTCATGGAAATCACAGAATTTAAATGCCGGCAGAAGTAAAAGACATTTTACAATTTAAAAATTTTCAAAATTCTCTTCTGCAAGTTTATATTATATAACTGTTCTATGGAACAATTTCTGTATTGGTATAGTACCACTAACTACCACCGCTCGTCAAGTACATCAAACTTTTTGCATGTTACTACTAGCTCGCTAGACTCGTCTTCAAACCTCACATGATCTGTTAAGAGTTTTTTTTACTATTGACGAGGAGGGTAGTCGGTACCAGTTCTTGGTTTATTCTTTCATATCGGCACCAAAAACACGGTAGAGCTGATGTTATACCCATTATCCAATATTATTGTCGGATCAAGGGCAATTAGCGTTGGACAAGTGACCAATTTGCTGGGGGTGTAGGGGCATCCTTGCCCCAAAACACGCAGTGCAGGACCACACTCACCTTATTGACCCCAATTCAACGGTGCACAGTAACTGTCGGGGGTGGGATCACAATTCGTGTAATTTAAAAATTAAACAACAACTGTTTCTACCTGTTTTTATACATAACTAACTATGATCTGCAGTTTGTGCTACCTACATTGGCACATCTTCAAAGAAATGGTATATGGGATGATGATGCAGTTTATATATACATCCGTAAGTACTCAATCCGTCCTAAGACAGCAGAAAAGTCTCGGGATTTGGAATTTATGTTATAATATTTAGTATCAGACGGGGAGTACACGCATAAAATACATTTTTTAGAGTCCTCCAGATTTTTCCCCAAATCATTGAGCGAATTAATTCAAGTGCAGAAAAAAAATGACGGCAGAACTGCTGTACCCCTTCTCAAGCAACGATTTCCAAATTATGTATATGATTTGTTATCGGTCAAGGGCATCTATCATTATGATTTTTATTGTTCCATGTCGAGAGTCACAGAGTAGACTCGTTCTTGTATTGAATCGTTTTAAGACAGTCTTCACAATCGTAGGTGCACCCTCGATGACGACAGTTTTGATAAAAAAGTTTGGGCAGCGGGAGGGTGTAAAAATGGATTTGACTACCGCAAGCTGTATTTGTCGAGTGACGTGTTAACTTTGTTATATATTATGTTTAAAAATACTGATAAAATATATGAGGAGTTTAATCTTGATTTATTATATTATTTTTCTTCGCCTCATCCAGGGATGGACCTCATCATGAAAAGAATTGGGGAAAAAATAGGGCTGATCACTGACCTGGATCAGCACTTGTACCTCGCGCGGTCACTGAGGGGGGGTTTTGTTTGTCACGGATACCGTATCTAGGACACCGCTCCGACGGGGGAGAAGACGGGGACAGAATCGAATGCAGTTGTCATCAATATGAAGTCTCTCTACCCCTCGGCCAGGTCCCATTATGCACGACCTTGCGGTGACTATAAATGGCTCAGTGACCCTCAAGCCCACCATTTCCCCAACAGTGGTGACGACAGTGGTGATGCGACTGGCCCGGTGGGATGGTTTTTTGAAATTGATGGAGAGATACCAGTCGAGCTTCACGAGTCAGTAAAAGATTTTGTTTTCCCGAGCATCAATAAACTTGTGACTAAGGACTCTTTTATAACTCGCAATTGGTGATTAGTTGAGGTGGACGGATTGCATTGTGCACCTTCAAAACAAAAACTTATAGCTGACCTTCTTCAGAAAAAAAACATAGTTGTAAACAATTGATAGTTAAAATTTATGATAAAAAATTGTTTAAAAGTAAAAACTTTTCACCGAGCACTCTAGTTTAGAAAAAAGCAATATTTGACAACGTGTGTTGAGACTTTTGTCGGCAAACGTTCTGCATCACAGACGAAAGCTGAAAAAGAAATTTTTAAGCTCATTTTGAATTCGGCTTTCGGTAAACTTTTTGAGAGTGTTCGTACTAGGAAGCGTTTAGACGTTGTGACAAATCCGGAACAATGTGTTCGAATTATTGATGACCCTAATTACACTTCCTTTACAATCCTTGGTCCGGGCATGGTACTTTTGAATATGACAAAAAGACGCATTGTCCTAAATAAAAATATTGATGCATGCAGTGCTGTATTGGAGATGTCAAAAAAGATCTTTTTGGAATTCTACTACAATGTGGCTAGGGTACAGTGGCCGGACAAGGGGCAAGTAGAGGTCTGCTACGGTGACACGGATTCTCTACTGCTCAAAGTAAAAACATCAAATCTAATTGATGATTTGGCGCAAGGTGAAATTATCAGCTCACGGATGGACTACACCAATTGGAATGTTGGTCTTTGCCCTGAGCTAGTAAAACGTCGGGAAACCAATCAGCTTTTATTTTTAAAATCTGACACGGGTAGAGACTTGATTTTCCATGGTCTGTTTGTAGGTCCGAAAGTGTACTTTATACAGACATATGACGAGGATATCAAGAAACGTTTCAAAGGAGTACCCACGCGCTATGTGGACAAGACTTTCAATATGGACATTTATAGGAATTGTATTACTGAAAATACAAGTCCTCGAGCCAAATTGTTGGCAATTCGTTCGTTGAAGTACAGGAACTATACTGTAAATGTAGAAAAAATAACCATGAGTACCATTTCCGACAAGATTTATGTTTGTCAAGATGGTGTGACCACCCTCCCCCTTGGAAAATATTTAACTTCAGACCGGATCGAATGTACTGCCCACAGGGAAAGTCTCGGTTTAAATAAAGTCCTTTAACTAATTTCCTAAAAAAAAAACCTTTGGGGGGGGGGGGGGGGCCTCGCGGCCTTTGGGGGGGGGGGGGCCTCGCGGCCCGGGGGGGGGGGGGCCGCCGCCAGCGCGGGGGGCGCACCGTCACCAAAGTTATCTCTCTTTTTTTGGACTTAGAGCAGATTTTTTTTTTTTTTTTTCAAGTGTCATCTCAAATTTAAAATTTTTTTCTCTGTAAAAAAAAAAAAAAAAAAAAAATTTTTTTTTTGTCTCTCTTTGCATTCAATTTAAATGTTGTTGTTGTTGTATTTTTATTATAAATAAATTAAAAAAAAAAATTTATTTTTTCTTTTTCTCGACAGAAATGTATACTGTTTGGGAGTATTTTTATCTGTAAACAAAGTGTTTTTTTATCTGTGTGTAAATAGTGTCATGTTGTTGTTGTTGTTGTTGTATATTTTTTTTATTTAAAAAAATAAAAAAAAAGTGTTTTTTTTCATTTTATTGTTACATTTTTTTTCTTCATGAAAAAAAATAAAAAAAAAATATTCTTTTTCTTATGTCTTTGTCTTGTGGAAGAACAGAGTAGTGGTAGTAGGGAAAAATTATTTAGTCATTAGACAATTAGGGTCTACAGTTAGTTGTCCAGGTGAACTGTTGAAAGGAACATGTATCAATTTAAAACACCATTCAGATCGTTTCTGTGTGGGCCCTCAATGTCGGGCAAAACAACACTCTTAACTAAAATAATTAAAAATTGTGATAAAATGTTTGCGTAAAATCCGAAAAAAATCTACTATTGCTATAGTATTTGGCAGGAGTCATACAATAAAATAAAAGCAATTGCTGGCGCCACCATGGGATCGGTGTAGATACAGTTCATACAGGGACTCGATGTTTTCAACATTATTGAACCAAACTCTTGGCTGATCATTGACGATCTGGCTGAATCCATTGAACAATGGTCCCAGCAAATGTTGCAATTGTTCACTGCTCGCTCTCATCATGAAAAGATGTCCATTTTTCTGATTCTATACACTCTTTTTCATCAGAGCGTATGTATGCGAACACTTACTTTCAACTGTACCTATTATATCATCTACAGAGTTGTTAGTGATTCTAGCTCAATAATAACCCTCAATAAACAAATCTATCCAGGTGCCCCTAAATTTCTGCTCTCAGCATACAATCAGGCAACTAATAAACCCCACGGCTATATCCTATTGGATCTTAATCAAAATACATCCGAGATCGATACCCTTTCGAGTTGGGGGATATCGGACTTCACAACACTGTTCAAATAGAACAGCCTCAAATTATTTCTCTAAAACACCTAAGTGTTTCACTTCATCACTCAATGGTGTCACTGTTGGTGCTATATTTTTAATCTTTAGAAAAAAAAGGTTTTTATTTTTTATTTAAAATAACCATTTTTTTTTTATAGTTAATAAAATTTGTCAATTAAAATGTTGGATGGTGCTTTTTAGAGCCCCCCTCCCCGAACCCCGCCCGGGGAGGACCCTTGGGAATCATGAGCTTCCTTCGAGGTAGGAGGATCGATACCCTTTCGAGTTGGGGGTATCGGACTTCACAACACTGTTCAAATAGAACAGCCTCAAATTCTTTCTCGAAAACACCTAAGTGTTTCACTTCATCACTCAATGGTGTCGCT
>NW_028299913.1:0-5000 GCF_049724085.1 Artemia sp. Qi Xiang Cuo
TAATTTATTAAAATCTGAGAGAGTAAAGTTCAATTCACCCAATGTAGTTGACCTTTGTCCAAATGTTATATCATTGAACGCTAATGAACCGAATCCAAGAAGGTCAAAGAGAATAGCTTCCGCCTTTGCTTTGAAAAGAATTAGGGATTCAAATAATATGTAGTGTTATTTTATTTAGTATATAAACTTTTGTTTTAAATTGTTTTATTTTAGTTTTACTACTGATGACGGTCACTGTATATGTGACCGAAATATCTGGTATTTTTGTGAATTTCTATCATCACTGTCTATTAAAAGGATTTTATCCCTATTTGAACTTTTATTTATCGTCATGGAAAGGCAGTGTGGTCTCCGAAATTATCTACGTCATATTTATGAGGAATTATTGTCTGACCTTCAGTTGTTGTGATTTTAAAAGTTCCGCTTTTGTTTCAGCCAATCGTGTTTAACAAAAAAAAACAAAGGAATCATTTACTGACCTTCAGGTGTTGTGATTTTAAAAGTTCTACTTTTTTTTCAGCCAGTCGTGTTTAACAAAAAAAAAAAAGGAATCATTTACTGACCTTCAGTTGTTGTGATTTTAAAAGTTCCTCTTTTGTTTCAGCCAGTCATGTTTAACAAAAAAACAAAAGGAATTATTTACTGACCTTCAGTTGTTGTGATTTTAAAAGTTCCGCTTTTGTTTCAGCCAGTCGCGTTTAATAAAAAAAAAGGAATTATTTACTGACCTTCAAATGTTGTAATTTTAAAAGTACCGCTTTTGTTTCAGTCAATCCTGTTTAACAAAAAAACAAAGGAATTATTTACTGACCTTCAGGTGTTGTGATTTTAAAAGTTCCGCTTTTGTTTCAGCCAATCTTGTTTAAAAAAAAAAAAAAAATGAATTATTTACTGACCTTTATTTGTTGTGATTTTAAAATTTCCGCTATTGTATCAGCCAATCGTGTTTAACAAAAAAAAACAAAAGGAATTATTTACTGACCTTCAGTTGTTGTGATTTTAAGAGTTCCGCTTTTGTTTCAGCAAATCGTGTTTAACAAAAAAAAAATGGAATTATTTAATGACCTTCAGTTGTTGTGATTTTAATAGTTCCGCTTTTGTTTAAGCCAATTGTTTTTAACAAAAAAAAACAAAGGAAATATTTTATGACCTTCAGTTGTTGTGATTTTAAAATTTCCGCTTTTGTTTCAGACAATCGTGTTTAAAAAAAAAAACAAAGGAATCATTTAATGACATTCAGTTGTAGTGATTTTAAAAGTTCTACTTTTGTTTCAGCCAATCGTGTTTAACAAAAAAAAAAACAACGGATTCATTTACTGACCATCAGTTTTTGTGACTTTAAAAGTTCCGGTTTTATTTCAGCCAATCATGTTTAACAAAAAAACAAAAAGAATTATTTACTGACCTTCAGTTGTGAGTTTAAGAGTTCCGCTTTTGTTTCAGCCAATCGTTTTTAAAAAAAAAATAATTATTTACTGACCTTCAAATATAATTTTAAATGTTCCGCTTTTGTATCAGCCAATCCTGTTTAACAAAAAAACAAAGGAATTATTTACTGACCTTCAGGTGTTTTGATTTTAAAAGTTCCACTTTTATTTAATCCAAATGTGTTTAACAAAAAAAAAAAAATTAATTATTTAATTACAATAATTTTTTTTTATTTTAAAATTTATGATTTTGTATAATACATATTTTTTTAATAAAAAAACAAATGAATTATTTACTGACCTTCAGTTGTTGTGATTTTAAGAGTTCCTCTTTTGTTTCAGCCAATCGTGTTTAAAAAAAAAAAAGGAATTATTTACTGACCTTCAGTTGTTGTGATTTTAAAAGTTCCGCTTTTTTTTCAGCCAATCGTGTTTATAAAAAAAAATAAAATGAATTATTTACTGACCTTAAGTTGTTGTGATTTTAAGAGTTACGCTTTTTTTTAAGCCAATGGTTTTTAGCAAAAAAAAAAAAATAGAATTATTTACTGACCTTCAGTTGTTGTGATTTTAAAGTTTCAGATTTTTTTTGAGCCCAACGTTTTTAACAAAAAAAAACAAAGGAATTATTTAAAGACTTTCAGTTGTTTGAATTATAAGATTTACTCTTTTGTCTCAGCTCTACATTTTTAACAAAAGAAAACAAATGATATATTTATTGACCTTCACGTTTTTTGATTTTAAGAGTTAAACTTTTTTTTAAGACAATCGTGTTTAACAAAAAAACAAAGGAATTATTTACTGACCTTCAGATGTTGTGATTTTAAAAGTTCCGCTTCTATTTCAGCCAATCATGTTTTAAAAAAAAGGAATTATTTACTGACCTTCAGTTGTTGTGATTTTAAAAGTTACGCTTTTGTTTAAGCCAATCGTGTTTAACAAAAAAGAAACAAAGGAATTATTTACGGACCTTCAGTTGTTGTGGTTTTAAGAGTTCCGCTTTTGTTTCAGCCAATCGTGTTTAAAAAAAAAACATAGGAATCATTTACTGACCTTCAGTTGTTGTTATTTTAAAAGTTACGCTTTTGTTTCAGACAATCGTTTTTAACAAAAAAAACAAAGGAATTATTTACTGACCTTCAGTTGTTGTGATTTTAAGAGTTCCGCTTTTATTTCAGCCAATCGTGTTTAACAAAAAACAAAGGAATTATTTACGGACCTTCAGTTGTTGTGATTTTAAGAGTTCTGCTTTTGTTTCACTCAATCGTGTTTAACAAAAAAACAAAGGAATTATTTACTGACCTTGAGTAGTGATTTTAAAAGTTCCGCTTTTGTTTCAGCCAATCGTGCTTAACAAAAAAATTGAAGAAATTATTTAATTACCTTCAGTTGTTGTTATTTTAAGAGTTCCGCTTTTGTTTCAGTCAATCGTGTTTAACAAAAAAAAAAAAGGAAATATTTACATACCTTAAGGTTTTTTGATTTTAAAAGTTACGCTTTTGTTTCATCCCAAAGTGTTTAAAAAAAAAAAAAATGAATTATTTACTTACCTTAATTTGTTTTTATTTTAATAGTTACGCTTTTATTTTATCCAATCGTGTTTAAAAAAAAAAAAAAAAATTAATTATTTAATTACATTCATTAGTTGTTATTTTAAAATTTCCGATTTTGTTTAAGCCAATATTTGTTAAAAAAAAAAAAAAAAATGTAATTTTTAATTAACGTAAGTTGGTGTTATTTTAAGATTTCCGCTTTTTTTTAATCCAATCGTTTTTAACAGAAAAAACAATTGAATTATTTAATGACCTTCAGCTTTTGTGATTTTAATAGTTCCGCTTTTTTTTAAAACAAACTTGTTTAAAAAAAAAAAAAAAATGAATTATTTTATGACCTTCAGTTGTTGTGATTTTAAAATTTACGCTTTTTTTTAAACCAATCGTGTTTAAAAAAAAAAAAAAAGGAATCATTTACTGACCTTCAGTTGTTGTGATTTTAAAAGTTCCACTTTTGTTTCAGCCCATATTGTTTAACAAAAAAAAAACAAAGGAATTATTTGCTGACCTTCAGTTGTTGTGATTTTAAGAGTTCCGCTTTTATTTCATCCAATCGTATTTAATAAAAAATCAAAGTAAGTATTTAATGACCTTCAGTTGTTGTGATTTTAAAAGTTCCGCATTTGTTTCAGCCAATCGTGTTTAAAAAAAAAATGAATTATTTACTGACCTTCAGTTGTGATTTTAAATGTTCCGCTTTTGTATCAGCCAAACGTGTTTAACAAAAAAAAAACGGAATTATTTACTGACCTTCAGTTGTTTTGATTTTAAAAGTTCCACTTTTATTTCAGCCTATCGTTTTTAACAAAAAAAACAAAGGAATTATTTACTGACCTTCAGTTGTTGTGATTTTAAAAGTTCCGCTATAATTTCAACCAATCGTGTTTAACAAAAACAACAAAGGAATTATTTAATGACTTTCAGTTGTTGTGATTTTAAAAGTTCCAGATTTATTTCAACCAATCGTTTTTAACAAAAAAAAAACAAAAGAATTATTTACTGACCTTCAGTTGTTGTGATTTTAAGAGTTCCGCTTTTGTTTCAGTTTATCATTTTTAACAAAAAAAAAATAGAAATTATTTACCGACCTTCAGCTGACATCAAGCTTAACATTGTCCCACTCTGTCCAACTGATCGTTTTACCTTGTCAATTTTCAATTGCCTTGTATTCCCCGCTGTAATCGTAGCTATAGAATATTTTTGCCGCATCGTCCACTGTGTAACAGAGAACTTTGATATCAAGCCACTTAACTTTTTCTCCACAATTGTTCACCTTAATGTTCTTTACGACCTGGCCAGTCAGCTTCTTGAAGTCCTTGAAGAAGGAATAATCGAGTGTTCTCACAGAATACGGATTGTTCCACCTCGCTAAAATGCAAATGTTTTTCCATTCAACTGGAGCATTTATAGAGGTATGCCTGGAAGCTCGTTCAATGGCACTTTGCATACTATCCCCCTCTTGTTCTGTGTGCCCCTTTTCCAGATAGACGTGAGTAATCGATCAGACATGATGTAAGGTGCGGACTGCCCATAAGCACATTCCAGAAAAAAATTGATTTCGATTCTTGCCTCCGCAAGAGTCAGACACAAAGTAGAAGTCAGAATGATCTTTGTCATTCGAAACAGCATTAAACACTATCAAACACTATCGATGCAACCTCGTTTGCTCCTCTTTGTCCATCTGTTTCACACCAGATATTACAAAATCCGGCGTGGCTATTCATATTGTATAGGGTTAAGTTATAGCCAGCAAGTTTTCGCTTGTAGAATATAGGACCACCTGGCCCTTTTGGGGTTTCGAGAACGCGTTGAAGATCAAAATTAACGAACGTAGCCTTTTCAAAGCCCTCCTCTTCTTCTTTAATCTTCCGAACGATTTCGTTTTTCAAAGCTCGCGCTTTGGCCTTTCTTTCCTGGTGTTCTTCATGCTGCTTCACATCAGTAGAACCCTATCAGAAGGTCGTGACGGGAGTCCATATATGGGCATAGAACCACGTGGTCTTGTCGGCATTTTTAATGC
>NW_028299914.1:0-2000 GCF_049724085.1 Artemia sp. Qi Xiang Cuo
AAATAAAAACAAAGCTTAATATAGCCTAACCAACAATAAAAATAAATTTATACAAGCCTGCCATATTGACATTTTAGGCAACCCTTCAACAGTGGCACCAAAATTACCAAATCCAACAAAACACTTTTGGCTTCATTCTACTGTTTCCATCTTTTTACCTTAAATCACAACCCAAATTAGTAATACTGACAATTCACCAAAATGAAAAATTTTGTCTTTACATCATCTCACACAATTATGCCCTTAAAAATCTTAAAAGTTTTTTTTTTGTTATTTATTTAAAACAATCAAAATTTAAAATGGTAGCATACTATTTGCTGCTATCAGGAAACCTGTCTATTTCCGTAGCTGTTATAGTGATTCTGCTTACTTAGTCAAATGGTCAAGTTTGTTTTAAGTATCTTTCAAGTTGGTTTTAAGGGTCAACAGTTTTATTTTTAGACATAGGCCTATGGATCGGGAACAGCTTTTGCTGCTGTTATGAAACTGCTCTTGTAAAAACATACCCTCCCCTCATTGAACGCTCTACAAAAAGGTGTTGATCTACATCTGTGATTAGGCCTATTTCCTCCCTACTAATTTTTTAAATTAAATCCATCACTAAATGGGGTGTGGAAAAATAATATCCTATATCTAACCCGAACTCTGAATAGATTTGGTCTGTATTCTTACAGACTATATCCAACAGAGTTAAAACGTCACTGGCCAAGGCCAGTCTACAAAGATCTCACCCATTTTCACAATTCTCATAAGCCCACACTTGGCAGTTCTTGGCAAACTCATACTCCTCGGCTGCGCATTCGCAGTTGGTCAGTGGAGTTCATAAAGCTTCAATTGGAAGTATTTTTTCCTTCATTTGAGCGAGTATTAGAACTGCAATAATCAACTGCGTATACGACTCTGCTGGTTAATAAGTCATACATTTCACTGTCTGGAAAGTGTTGTTTAAGCAAGGAAAAGCTATAAAAATTGTCACTTTTCTGTACTTGAATCAATTGACCGGATGGCTTGGGAAAAAACTAAAACAATCTAAAAACCTGATTTTATTCCAGCACGTACGCCCATTATCCACTACCTACAATTTCGGCTTAAGAAGCAACCACTTCTTGGCCGAATATAGAATGATATTATAGGTAAATGAATTAACCACCCATGGACTATCTACTCCCCATCCCTTCCTATGCAAACCTGCCAGGTGCTATAAAATAAATTTTAAGTCATAAGTAGAGTTGTGGATAAAAACAGGGATAAAAAACTGCTGGCTAACGTTTAAATTGCACGATTGATGCGCTACCCCCTAAAATTACTACCCCCAGATGATATTTCCTGCCACAAGTGATCATGGTCTCTGACTTTCCCCCTCCCCCTCTTTTTCCTTTAGTCCCTTTATCCTACTCTATAAACTCACCCTTACAAACCTAACATATTTTTTGATTTTTAATCGCAAGAGGATCCTCTGCAGATAGCATCATAGGATTATGGGTATTTCTCAAATAAAAAATAGCACCAATAATCGTGTCGATCAGGTTAGACAATGCCTTGACCCTACGCTCGATCTCATCCAATGTTCCTACTATGTCTAACAACCGCTTGATGTTAGAATTGTCTCTTTGTGCGTGTGCATAGGACACTGCAATGGCCTGGTGTTCTTTGATTCGGTTTGGAAATTGGAGGTCGTTCACCTCTACCAGCTTAGCTTCAATGTCTAGAGATATTTTTGTTGCATTGGAGAAGTGCATTTTGAAAATTTTTGAAACGTAGAGTGGCCCTATCCCCTGAAATCACCTTTACTGTCTAGTAGCCATGATGTCTGCAATGTCCCATGTGATTTTGCAACTTTAGTTCAGTCCAAAATCTAAAGAGGCACGTCTGACAGCAAAAACGTACCCCCTTATTCATACCACCCCCCAGAACTCTACTAATGTCTGTAATCGGATTAAAACGATCAAATGCATTCGGTTCACTGGGGGGTGTATATAACAACCAAACCCCGTATTTGG
>NW_028299915.1:0-1000 GCF_049724085.1 Artemia sp. Qi Xiang Cuo
TCTTTTTGGAGCAAACAAAATGTAAGTGTTTTACTTTGTAATTACGATAGGCTACCACTGTCTGTCTGAATTCTCCTTGGGGATAAAAGTTTGAAGATAAAGGTTAAAATAAGAAGAAACCCTCTAAAGCTTTTTGTCACTCGGAAATAACTTTAATACGTATATAAGAGAAATTAATGTATTTCCACCTAGACAAGCCTTGAGCCATTTGGACAAAACAGCATTTTTAAGGTTAGAATAAGCCAAATTAAATTTCTTCCCAGAAATTTAAGCTTTGAATAACTGAGGGTTTAAAGAGAAATGGAAAACTTAACCGAGAAGAGAAAGCTAGGAGAGCCATTTGTGCTTCCCCTTGTCAGCCTAGAGTTCCTTGAGGCTTAGCTTGACTTTATAAAGACCTTATATCCAAAAATTGGAATTATCGGACAATAACATTAATTAACACCACCCCCCCTTTGTGCAATCTTCAAACGTTTATACGAAGAGGAACACCGTTCCCTTTTTAATCACTCTTTCATTTCGTTTACCCCGTACTACATGTTTATACAAAGGTGACCTTAATGTTTATACAGGTAGGATTAGGGGAAAATGGAACAATATTATCAACGTAAGAATTTCCAAACCTTTATGTCCAGATATTTTTAATTAAGCTTTCCCTGCTAAAGTTAAAGCTTAGTAAAGGTCCAAACAATACACAGCCCTTTAAAGAAATAATAAGAGAATCTCTTGGTTTGGGTTAATGAAATTTAAATTAAAAGCAAGTACGGTTATTCTTAGCTTAGCTCAAAAATAGCTTGAACTAAAGGATTTTAATAACCCAGAACTCAAGCCTTGACTAGCTGTTCAAGTGTAACCCTTTTAAGTAGAAACATTCGTTAGCTTAGGATTTACTTAATCTTTTTCTTTTCGGTAAACATTGGTGGATTGAACAAGTAGATCATTAGGTCTTAAACCTAGAAGAGGTTTGGAAATATTCAACATAAACAGAATTAGAATATTT
>NW_028299916.1:0-2000 GCF_049724085.1 Artemia sp. Qi Xiang Cuo
CCTTGTCCAAAACCCCTGTATAGGAAACTTTCTGTCCCTTGGCTTGAACAGCAAGGGAAATATATTGGCTTGAAAATCAAGAAAAGTGGCAGCTACTACAACATTCTGCCTAAACGGGATATTTTTTCTCTTTTCTCTTTTCTTTGTTTCCAGAGATAGCTTGGCACTGGAACATCGTAGAGGGTTGTTCAATAGCTCATTTTAAAGGAAATTAATTGGGTTAAAAATGTTTTGTAACTAAAATAAATTATATCTAAAAGAGAATAAATTTTTCCACCAAAAACTGCATTTTCGATGTCTTTTCACACTGCAGTCTTTCTAACATAATCGTATACCAGCGGTAAGATTTGAACCCACGCCTCCGAAGAGACTGGTGGCTAACACCATTGCCTTGGACCACTCGGCCAGGTTGCCTCTCATAAATAACTATATATATGAATCTGGGTTGCAGCAGTAGCTAGCAATCTAGTAAGAGACGATCAGTCCAATGCTAAGAAATATAACAAAACTCCTAAAAATAGAGTCAAATCAAAACAAAAGTACATCATTAGAATTACCTTGTCTTAAACCCTACTAGATAAATATTGAATGTCGTCATAGTTTTATATTAGAGCTATGACGTGAATAGAAAAACACAAAATTATATTGTTGTTTCTGAAGACGTCATGAAATAATATCATTGCGCTATGACGTCAATAAAATCATTACGCCGTGACGTCATAATTACTATATAAAAAGCGTCAGAACTGTAAATGTTCTCATTCATAATTACATAATGGTTTCAATCAAGCAAGCTGCACGCAAATTGAAAAAACAGTACTACACAAAAAACAGAGATAGTATCTTGAAAAGAAAAAAGCAAAGGTATTCAACCGACCAGGCGTATCGAGAAGTAATCGAACAAAACAGCAAGATGTGTTATCACAATGATGAAGATTATAGACATGCAAAAATTGAGACAGCCAAACAAAAGTTCAAGGAGAGTTATCACAATGATGAAGATTACCGCATCAAATATAAGAAAAACCAAAAGCAAAGGTATTCAACCGTCCAGGTTTATCGAGAAGTAAAAATTGAGACAGCCAAACAAAAGTTCAAGGAGAGTTATCACAATGATGAAGATTACCGCATCAAATATAAAAAAAACCAAAAGCAAAGGTATTCAACCGTCCAGGTGTATTGAGAAGTAAAAATTGAGACAGCCAAACAAAAGATCAAGGAGCGTTACTGGGGTGACAAAATCTATAATGAAAAAATTAAATTCTCTGCGAGGTTGTACCGAAGAACGCATAAGGACAAAGGGAAAAATTACATTCAGAAATACAAGAAGATGGCAAAAATGCAGGCTGATCTTTGTAAATTGAGAAACATTTTACGCATGTTTTATCGGGATCACGGAAAGTATTCAAAATTACAGATTAAAATTCTCTTTGAAAGAGCGGATGCTGTTGAAAAGTCGGCTAGAAATTCATTGGCAAAGCTTCATAGTATTACATTAAAGGGCGAACTATAGCCCATAGTAACTGGAATCCAGGTTGCAGCAGTAGCTTGCAACCTATCGGGGTTGTGGTGGTATCTAGCAACCTAGTAAGAGATCATCACGCCCCATAGTAAAAATGAAATAGTCAAACAGTTCGTCGTAACGAACTGTTGTAGTAGGAGCGAATCGTCTCAAGAGTAACCGTAACTCTGAAAAACAGAATTTTAATATCAACAGATACGTCAAAAGAATCAGATTTTTTTGATGATTTTAAATATTTAAGTTTTATTATAATAAAGAACGACCTCTTGCCTTTACTAAATTTTATACGCCACTTAATTATAGTATTGGTTAGTAATTCAACAGATAGCTTGGCACTGTAACATCTTAGAGAGTTGTTCAATGACTCATTTTAAAGTAAATTAGTGGGGTTAAAAACCTTTTATAATTAAAACAAATTATTTTTATTACATTAAGAAATTTTAATTATGTTTTGCAATAAAGAACGACACCTTGCCCA
>NW_028299917.1:0-3000 GCF_049724085.1 Artemia sp. Qi Xiang Cuo
GTTTTAATTAATTAGAATAATAATTTTAATCAACTGCTTTCCCTTTCCCCTTTTTTCATTTATGTAGATCCATTCTTTTGTTGTTCATAATTTTAACCAATTGCAGAACAAAAAGTATCTTTCTCCCTCTTATGGTAAATTCAAACCCATTTGGAAATCGGTGCCCCGGCCCTCTCTTGGTGCTAAATCTGGATGGATAACTAAACTGAATTTAGTTTATTCGGCTTTAAAATTTCTTTTGTAAATTGTATAGTCTGTATGAAAATCTTCGAGACTTATTTATAAAACAGTTCGTGGTAACGAACTCTAAGTAAGGAGCAACCCGGCTCAATAGTAACCAAAACTAAAAAAAAAAATTTGATGCCAGTAGAGATGGGGGTCCGACTCCCGTACCCACACCATATATGGGCATAGAATACTGTCAGTACACCAAATAAGGGCATAGCCTCCCTAGGGAGAATGATTACGTAATCGGGTCAATGACCTCTTTTTCCAAGATCGATTTATTTGATGTTTCTATGTGTAATAACTCCGGAACGAAGGTTGCACATGCGCATTGAATTCTAACGGGAACAATGTTATTGATCTAGGACTCGAGGGGGAAGTGAATTTCCGAGGACTTGATTGCGTAATCGATCGCGAATGTCATGGTGTCCAGAAATAGTATTTGTTGTTGTTGTAAGTGTAACAGCTCTCAGGACGAAGGTTATACATGCGCATTGAATTAGTAACGTGAACAATGTTATTGATCATAGTACATGCTCGAGGCGAAGTGTCATGGTGTCCGAGAACTTGTATTTGTTGTAATCGATCTCGAGCCAAATTGTTATTGAGTCTCGATAACGGGAAACAGTTAGATCACGTGTTTCCTTCTCAGCCAATCAGCGAGCCGGATACATCTCCCTTCTCAGCCAATCACCGAGCCGGTTACATATTAGCGGTGGTGGTAATATAAGGAACGGGTTTTTTTGCAATAGTTTTATTAGTCTGTGAATAAAATTCAAAGGAGTGAGAAGAACAGTTTGACTTTACTCATTTGGATATATATTTGTGTGTGTGTGTTGATGATGACGAGTGGAATGTTTACACTATTAGAAGTTGATGGTGCAATGGATGAATCGAATACCAGATCATCACGAAGTGTGGTTGGGATCGCAAAAGGTTCTCGGCTATTTATGGAAGTATGTATAAGATCTATGATATCATTCAGCACATTTACAATGGAGGATCAATTATTTTTTGACACTCCAGTTGATATAGCACATGTGAATAGACTTCAATGTGCTTTAATTGCATTGGTGAAACATATTGAAGACAATAAACAGTATCGCTGATTGTACATGCTCTATATTATTGATGTTGTTGTTGTTGTTGTAATTATTCAATAAAATTGTTTCAAAATCGAAAATGTTCTCTTTCTTTTCTGGTCAGGTTAGGCTAACGAATCAGGGTCAGTCTAGAGTGAATCCAAATGATTTACCAACACTAGTGGTTCACGTCAGATGCCTATAAACCGAAGAATAATAAATCTAAAGTGAATATTTAAATACGTTATTTTATATATATACATTATATTAATAAACAAAAATTAACAAAAAAAAAAAAAATAATATTCAGTTATTTAATCTAATGTGATATTTATCACGGTTTTTATATAATCTATCTCAGGAGGTTCAATTATTTGAACCTCCTCCTCTATAGGTATGATATCTATGAGCGAAGGTGTCTCCTCAGATTGAGACACCTCCGTATATAAGTCGGGTCGCACTCTAATTATATGGTTTACTAGTCGTTCTGAAGACCTATGTCGCAACAGATATTCTGTTTCACATGTACATAGGAGGAGCTCTTCCTCCTCTTCCGCCGTAATGACGATATCACTATTCTCATTACATGCGGCTAGAAGCTCTTCCTCTTCCTCGTATGTAAGCCCTCACACAAGCCACTCATCCTAAAAAAGATTGAGAACAATATGGTACAAATATAAATAAAAATTTAAACAATGTTGTGGGAGAATGGTTCTTGGAAATTTTTGGTTTGATTTGAAATATGAAATTTTTAAAAACATGAAATTTTTGCAATTAAAAACGAAAAAAAATTAATTAAAAAACTTTCTTAAAAATATTTTTTAAAATAAAATTAAATATAATTTTGAAATTTATCTCAGAATATGAAAATATATTTTAAAATTTAAAAATTGAAACGACCAGAAATTACTATTAAAGAATAAATGAAACCAAAACGAACAGCTATGACTGAGTTTATATTTTAGTTTCAAGAAGCAAAAGTAGTTAATACTTCCCTGGATTTGACTTATAAAGCTGGAAACGTAAAGTGAGATTTATGAAAATGCACAAATGTAATTTTTATTTTCTAGGATAAATACAGAACTATGCTTGAATCTTATAATTATTTTTATACTTTAGTTCCATGATGAAAAAGCAAGTTAACATTCTCGTAGAAACGACATTTAAACCTAGACAAAGAAGGATCTTCAAAAAAAAATACATAATATAATGTTTATTTTTAACTTAATGTTTTAAGAAAAGTGCTTAATTGTCATCAAAAGCTACGTGTGTGTTTATATTTTAGTTTCAAGAAGCTAGAGCAGTTAATACATGATTGGAAGCTCGAAAATTAAAGTGAGATTCCGTAAAATGTATAAATTTAATTTTTATTTTATGCGACCAATTCAGAATTCTGATCGAACCTTACGATTATGCTTATACTCTAGCTCCATGAAGGTAGAGCAAGTTGACATTTCCTTGAGAGTCGAAATGTACAACTAGACATATGGAAAGATTTTGAAAAAAAAACAAATATAATTTTAATTTTTGAATACATTTTTGAAGAATAATCATAAATTCTGGCCGAAAGCTATGACTTAGATTATATTTCAGTTTCATGAAGCAAAAGTAGTTAATACATACCAGTTTTTGACTCATAAGGCTTGAAACGTAAAGTGATATTTATGGAAATAAACATATTTAATTTTTATTT
>NW_028299918.1:0-2000 GCF_049724085.1 Artemia sp. Qi Xiang Cuo
TCTATAAGTGGTTATCGCTTTTCCATATACATCAAGTTAGGTGAAGCAAACCTCAGGACCTATGTGCAGCCATTCAGTTATAGACGTATAGTTTATTATAAGAATTTGGTTCCAACAAAGTGTAGAATATTTACACGACTTGAATATTTAAATATCTCCAGAAATTAGTTCAGCCGTTTGAAATTTATAGCCAACAATTAACAAAAAAAAATGGAATAAATACATATTGCATGAGAGGCAAATGGCTCTTTACGGGGGCCGGCGTATTCCCCCCTCCCCGTGAATATTTCCCCAGAAAACACCCCTGCAAAAAGTTCTCTACAACAATGTTCATTCCAGTACATATTCAGCAGGCATCTTCACTAGTTCTCCGTAGGTTATTTCTAGCATTATTTAAAAAAGATCAGAAATTAAACAAAAAATAAGCTTATTCAACTGAAAGTAAGGAGTAAAATTAAAATTAAAACGAACAGAAATTATTACGTACATTAGGGGGTTTGCTCCCTAGTCAATACTACGCTCTTTACGCTAAAGTTTTTTTTAGTACTTTCAAAAGAGCTATTTATTCTAATTAAACGGCCTGTGTGATTCGGCACTCTAAAAAAATTGTTTGAGATTCAATAAAAATTGTTTGTAATGTTTACCAACAACAAAATTGGAATTTCAGCAGCTTAAATTGAATATTAGAGACCATTATGGAATTCTATTATTATTATTGAATATCAAATCTGTTAAGAAACAAAATATTGGATTCCCAGACCCGAATTGAATTTTCAAACACAACATGCTGGATATTAAGATCCTTATTGGATTTCCCTCTTGTTTGTTGAATTTCCTCTTCTTTAATTGTATTTCCGTTACTATCGTTTGTCAATTTATTAGGCCTACAATCTTGTCAAAGAACAATAAACTAGTTGGATATTCTAACAGCTGCCAGGAATAGTCAATTGGTCATCAATGACCAGTTTCAGAAATAAGCCCGAACAGGTCCTTCCAGCGTTGCCACTCTGACCATTTGGGATATACTAGTTTTGGGTGAAAAAATTTACTAGATTGGATCCCATTTTACTAGATGTCGCCAAAAAAGTGCGCGTGTTGCTATTTTCACCGTGACACGCTCATTGGCGTGAAAAAGCTAGTAAAAAGTTTTTGTCATCAAAATGAAAACAAAAGTAAAATGTAGCTATTGCGCATTTTTTCTGCTTGTCCGACATCTTAATGTGATTTCTTTTGGCCATTCGGCTTATTTGCCTTCGAATATGTAGTAAATACGATATTCCTATTGTTAGCATAACTGCGAGACATTTTTTTCTGTACCCAACCCCAGTTTTTCGAAGGTTTTTGTTTCTTTTTTCTCTTCTGTTTAAGAGTTGATTCTGGGGATGCAGCAGGCCATTCTTGGACAGCAGGCAGATTGTCTAATGTAGGTGTTTTGGAACGTATACACATTCTATGTAATGACCAGTTTTATGCTTAAAGCACTTGACGACCCCCTCCCCCCTCTGCATGTAGGCTACGGAAGCTTAATGCATAAGCAACCACCAAAACACAGTTTTTGAAATGGCTGTCTCGTTACTCTAACTGATCAAGTTCTGCAAAACTCTATACACCAGTCTGCAGCTGTCAGCTAATCCTTTCCTCTATTTACTGGTATAATCTGAACATCTTTTAGATCTTCTGTAATCAAAAATATTGAAAAACGTAGGTCAGGACAGTGCTTTAATTCCAACGGATGTTCACTCAGAACACAGACACCTTTCTAGAAGAGAGAAATACTAACCATGGATTGATTTTTTCTGAGTTAAAAAAGTGTCAGATTAAACAGTAAAAGTGTAAAATAATACCATGCAAAGAGCTTCATACTAATCCTTGAGTGTGTGATACATATTAAGAATATAACCTGAACTGAAATAAAATGCTGAAACTTGTACAGAATCACAGTGCTCTTTTTGAGTTTTTGCTATTTATGGATTAAAAAAATAAATAGGGCACAGCCACTA
>NW_028299919.1:0-1000 GCF_049724085.1 Artemia sp. Qi Xiang Cuo
TTTTGTCATTAGCAAATACGTATCACCGAATCTTTTATTTCTTGTAACTTTTAACTCGGTTGGACAAAAACTTCTTTTTCTTACAACGATTTACTCAATCCATATTTTTACTTTTAAAAGTATGGTAAGTATTGATGACCTTATACCTGTCAAAATCCAAAACACAATCATCAAAGCTATCAATTTGTTTAGTTCGTTACACCTTGGATTATCTTTCGTCATTATGAAATACGTGTCGCCGAACCTTTGTTTTTTAACAAAGGTATGGGGCAAACGGCAGGCTTCTATATATAGGCTTCTATATATACTGTCCCTTGTTTTCTAAACACAGACATTTAAAGCCTTTTCTTGATGTCATGACGTCCAAATGGACTTTAAATTAGAAGTAACATTAGAATTTGTAACATTACATTTTTTTTTATTGGAGCTTTAACTTTTGCCTCGGCTTGTCTTTTGTCATTATGAAAGACATATCGCCGAAACCTTCGTTTCTTTTAATTGTTCAGGTGCTGGGACAAAAACTTATCTTTCTTCCAACGATTTATCTAGTAGAAAATTTTTGATTTTACAAGGTATGGAAGGCACTGACGACCACCTTTGTTTCTTTTAATTGTTCAGGTGATGGGGCAAAAACTTCTTCTTTTGCCTTGGCTTGTCTTTTGTCATTATAAAAGACATGTCACCGAAAGCCTTTGTTTCTTTTCAATATTCAGGTGATGGGACAAAAAACTTTATTTTCTTCCAACGATTTATCCAGTCCATATTTTCAATTTTCAAACGTATAGTTGGTGTTGATGACCTTATCCAT
The DNA here is from genome assembly GCF_049724085.1 of Artemia sp. Qi Xiang Cuo. Lineage (NCBI taxonomy): Eukaryota > Metazoa > Arthropoda > Branchiopoda > Anostraca > Artemiidae > Artemia > Artemia sp. Qi Xiang Cuo. The sequence continues at coordinate 809 of NW_028299919.1, forward strand.
GTCAAAATCCAAAATCCAATCATCATCGCTATCATTTTCAAATTGTTTGCTTCGTTTCACCTCGCCTCATTTTTTCGTCATTATGAAATAAATATCGCCGAACCTTTGTTTTAAACAAAGGTATGGTAGGCATTGATGACCTTATCCATGTCAAAATCCCAAACCTAATCATCATCGCTACCATTTTCAATT
>NW_028299920.1:0-5000 GCF_049724085.1 Artemia sp. Qi Xiang Cuo
CATTTCAGAGAAAGTTCCTTTCTTAATGTCCCTTCTAAACCCATTTTCCAACTTGAAGCATTCATCCTTTTCACCCAAAACTTTACTTTACAGCTTTTTGGATACCTCAACATCAAGAAATACCTTTCAAAAGGCATTTCAGAACCCATTCCTTTCTTAATGCCCTTCCTAAACCCATTTTCGAAGAAACTATCCTTTTCACCCACAACTTTACTTTAAAGCTTTTAGGATGCCTCAACAACAAGCAATACCTTTAAAAAGGCATTTCAGAGCACGTTCCTTTCTTAATGTACCTTCTAAACCCATTTTCCAAGTTGAAGTAATAATCATTGTCACACCAAACTTTAAATTACACCTTTTAGTATACCTCGACATCAAGATATACTTTACAAAAGGCGTTACATAGAACGTTTTTCTTACTATCTCGCCTAAACCCATTTTACAAGTTGAAGCAGCCATCCTTTTCACCCACAAATTTACATTCCATCTTTTTGGATACATTAACACCCATAAATACTTTTCAAAAGACATTTCAGAGCAATTTAGTTTCTTAATGTCCCTTCTAAACCCATTTTCCAACTTGAAGTACTTATCCTTTTCACCCAAAACTATACTTTACAGCTTTTAGGATACCTCAACACCAAGAAATACTTTTCAAAAGACATTTCAGAGCAAGTTACTTTCTTAATGATCCTTCTAAACCCATTTTACAAGTTGAAGCACCCATTCTTTTCACCCACAACTTTACTTTACAGCTTTTTGGATGCCTCAACACCAAGAAATACCTTTAAAAAGGCATTTCAGGGCAAATTATTTTCTTAATGTCCCTTCTAAACCCAGATTCCAACTTGAAGTACCCATCCGTTTCACCCACAACTTTACTTTACAGCTTTTAGGATACCTCAACATCAAGAAATACTTTCCAAAGACCATTTCAGAACAAGTTACTTTCTTATTGTCCCTCCTAAACCCATTTTCCAACTTGAAGCATCTATCCTTTTCACCCACAACTTTACTTTACAGCTTTTAGGATACCCCAACACCAAGAAATACTTTTCAAAGACCATTTCAGAGTAAGTTCCTTTCTTAATGTCCCTTCTAAACCCATTTTCCAACTTGAAGTACCCATCCGTTTCACCCACAACTTTACTTTACAGCTTTTTGAATGCGCCAACATCAAGAAATACTTTTCAAAAGGCATTTCAGAGCAAGTTCCTTTCTTAATGTCCCTTCTAAACCCATTTTCTAAGATGAAGTACCCATTCTTTTCACCCACAACTTTACTTTACAGCTTTTGAATGCCCCAACACCAAATATACCTTTCAAAAGGCATTTCAGAGCAAGTTCCTTTCTTAATGTCCCTTCTAAACCCATTTTCCAACTTGAAGTACCCATCCTTCTGACCCACAACTTTACTTTACAGCTTTTTGGATACCTCAACACCAAGAAATACTTTTCAAAAGGCATTTCAGAGCAAGTTCCTTTCTTTATACCTCTTCTAAACCCATTTTCCAACTTGAAGTACCCATCCTTTTCACCCCCCAACTTTACTTTACAGCTTTTTGGATACCTCAACACCAAGAAATACTTTTCAAAAGGCATTTCAGAGCAATTTCCTTTCTTAATGTCCCTTCTAAACCAATTTTACAAGTTGAAGTACCCATCCTTTTCACACACAACTTTACTTTACAGCTTTTTGGATACCTCAACACCAGGAAATACTTTTCAAAAGACATTTCAGAGCAAGTTACTTTCTTAATGTCCCTCCTAAACCCATTTTCCAACTTGAAGTACTTATCTTTTTCACCCACAACTATACTTTACAGCTTTTTGGATACCTCAACACCAAGAAATACTTTTCAAAGACCATTTCAGAGCAAGTTACTTTCTTAATGTCCCTCCTTAACCCATTTTCCAACTTGAAGCATTCATCCTTTTCACCCAAAAGTTTACTTTACAGCTTTTTGGTTACCTCAACACCAAGAAATACTTTTCAAAGACCAATTCAGAGTAAGTTACTTTCTTAATGTCCCTCCTAAACCCATTTTACAAGTTGAAGTACTTATCTTTTTCACCCACAACTTTACTTTACAGCTTTTTGGATACATCAACACCAAGAAATACCTTTCAAAGACCATTTCAGAGCAAGTTCCTTCTTAATGTCCCTTCTAAACCCATTTTACAAGTTGAAGCATTCATCTTTTTCACCCAAAACTTTACTTTACAGCTTTTTGGTTACCTCAACACCAAGAAATACTTTTCAAAGACCATTTCAGAGCAATTTACTTTCTTAATGTCTCTCCTAAGCCCATTTTACAACTTGAAGTACTCATGCTTGTCACGCACAACATTACTTCACAGCTCTTGAAAGTCACAACACCAAGCCATACTTTTCAATGCATTTCACGACAAGTTCTGTTCTTAATTTCCCTCCTAAACCCATATTCTAAGTTGAAGTACCTTTTTCACCCACAACTTTACTTTACAGCTTTTAGGATACATCAACCCCAAGAAATACTTAGGTTAGGCTAGATTAAATTAGGTTAGATTAGGTTAGGTTATCCTACCTATGCTTCACTTAGGTTAGGTGAAAGTCAGGCAAAAGGTTAAGTGTAGGGTTAGGTTAGGATAGACTAGATTAAGTTAAGTTAGGGTAATTTAGGTTAAGCTCGGTTAGCCGACGTACGCGCGCGTTCGTAGGCTTACCTAGCCTAACCTAACATAATCTAGTCTATCCTAACCTAACCATTCACCTAACTTTTTGCCTGTCTTTCATCTAACCTAAGTGAAGCGTACGTAGGATAACCTAACCTAATCTAACCTAATTTAATCTAGCCTAACCTAAGTATTTCTTGGGGTTGATGTATCCTAAAAGCTGTAAAGTAGAGTTGTGGGTGAAAAAGATACTTCAACTTGTAAAATGGGTTTAGGAGGGGACATTAAGAACAGAACTTGTTGTGAAATGCATTGAAAAGTATGGCTTGGTGTTGTGACCATCAAGAGCTGTGAAGTAATGTTGTTCGTGAAAAGCATGAGTACTTCAATTTGTAAAATGGGCTTAGGAGGGACATTAAGAAAAGGAACTGGTTGTGAAATGCCTTTTGAAAAGTATTGCTTGGAGTTGGGGCATTCAAAAAGCTGTAAAGTAAAGTTGTGGGTGAAAAAGATATGCTTCAACTTGGAAAATGGGTTTAGGAGGGAACATTAAGAAAGGAACTTGCTCTGAAATGGTCTTTGAAAAGTATTTCTTGGTGTTGATGTATTCAAAAAGCTGTAAAGTATAGTTATGTAGGAAAAAGATAAGTACTCCAACTTTTAAAATGGGTTTAGGAGGGACATTAAGAAAGTAACTTACTCTGAATTGGTCTTTGAAAAGTATTTCTTGGTGTTGAGGTAACCAAAAAGCTGTAAAGTAAACTTTTGGGTGAAAAGGATGAATGCTTCAAGTTGGAAAATGGGTTTAGAAGGGACATTATGACAGGAACTTGCACTGAAATTGTCTTTGAAAAGTATTTCTTGATGTTGGGGTATCTAAAATGCTGTAAAGTATAGTTGTTGGTGAAAAAGATGTGCGCTTCAACTTGGGAATTTGGTCTCGAAGAGACAATAAGAAAGTAACTTGTTCTGAAATGGCCTTTGAAAAGTATTTCATGGTGTTGAGGTATCCTAAAAGCTGTAAAGTAAAGTTTTGGATGAAAAAGATAAGTACTTCAACTTGTAAAATGGGTCTTAGAAGGGACATTAAGAAAATAAGTTGCTCTGAAATGCCTTTTGAACGGTATTTCTTGGTGTTGAGGTATCCAAAAAGCTGTAAAGTAAAGTTGTGGGTGAAAAGGATTGGTACTTCAAGTTGGAAAATGGTTTTAGAAGGGACATTAAGAAAAAATTGCTCTGAAATGCCTTTTGAAAGGTATTTCTTGATGTTGGCGCATCCAAAAAGGTGTAAAGTAAAGTTGGGGGGTGAAAAGGATGGGTGCTTCAAGTTGAAAAATGGGTTTAGAAGAGGTATAAAGAAAGGAACTTGCTCTGAAATGTCTTTTCAAAAGTATTTCTTGGTGTTGAGGTATCCAAAAAGCTGTAAAGTAAAGTTGTGGGTGAAAAGGATGGGTACTTCAATTTGGAAAATGGGTTTAGGAGGGACATAAAGAAAGGAACGTGTTCTGAAATGCCCTTTTAAATGTATTGCTTAGTGTTGACGTATCCAAAAAGCTGTAAAGTATTGTTGTGGGTGAAAAGTAAGGGTGCTTCAAGTTAGAAAATGTGTTTAGAGGGGACATTAAGAAAGGAAATTGCTCTGAAATGTCTTTTTAAAAGGTATTTCTTGGTGTTGGCGCATTCAAAAAGCTGTAAAGTAAAGTTGTGGGTGAGACGGATGGGTACTTCAAGTTGGAAAATGGGTTTAGAAGGGACATTAAGAAAGGAACTTGCTCTGAAATGTCTTTTGAAAAGTATTTCTTGGTGTTGAGGTAACCAAAAAGCTGTAAAGTAAAGTTTTGGGTGAAAAAGATAAGTACTTCAACTTGTAAAATGGGTTTAGGAGGGACAATAAGAAAGTAACTTGTTCTGAAATGGTCTTTGAAAAGTATTTCTTGATGTTGAGGTATCCTAAAAGCTGTAAAGTATAGTTTTGGATGAAAAAGATAAGTACTTCAACTTGGAAAAAGGGTTTAAGAGTTACATTAATATAGTGATGTTTTGAAAACTGGTCTTTGGAAGGTATTTCTTGGTGTTAAGGTATCAAAAAATTTATATAGTGTAGTTTTGAGTGAAAAGGATATGAACTTACACAGGTGATCATGAGGGACACTAAGAAAGTAACTTGTAGAGATATGGTCTTTTGAAAGTATTTCTTGGTGTTGAGGTATCCAAAAAGCTGTAAAGTAAAGTTGTGGGTGAAAAGGATGGGTACTTCAAGTTGGAAAATGGGTTTAGAAGGGACATTAAGAAAGGAACTTGCTCTGAAATGTCTTTTGAAAGGTATTTCATGGTGTTGAGGCATC
>NW_028299921.1:0-5000 GCF_049724085.1 Artemia sp. Qi Xiang Cuo
TAAATGTAAATTCGGGGGATAATTTTTTCGGTCTGAAAATATCAAAAGGCCCTAACAGGTCAATGTCCGCTTCGAATGAGTCCTCATTCACCCGAATTTGTTGCCAACTATGGCCTGTAGGCGTGGCTAATAAAAAAAAAGAGAACTGAACTTTAAGTGGCTATATTTGTTTTTGGGAAAACAGGGAAGGAGGGATCGGATTGATCTGAAATTTCGAGGATAAGCTCCTGGGCCCTAGGAAAGCTTAACCTATAAATTTTAACCTATATTTTTAACGTTGCCCAATCAGACAACGTTAAAGGGGGGCTGTGGTCGGAGGGTTGAAACTTCCGGCCCACTTTTACCCATGAAGATAAAGTCGGAGGGGGATAAAATTTTGCAAGTTTCTTAGTTGGAGCTTGGGCTACAAAATGCAATCACCGCTGTCTCTCTGCGACCGCTAGGACCGGAAATCGCTTAACATTGTCGTGGGTCGCCTCTTTATAGAGGCACAAATGTGCCTCCTTGACGAAGTTTCGGAGGAGTGCTACAAAGACCACTCTTTCTGGTAGGTGTCTTGATGACAAGAACGTAGCGACCCCCCTATTGTTAAGCAATGCTCAAAAGAAAAGTACTCACCACATTCAGCGACTGGTTTCTGTATTTTCAGACTTGCTGCCTTCTTCTCATGCTTTTTCGATTTCATGTGCTCAATATCATGTTTGTGAGCCCTAACCTCTGTACCATTGCAGATTTTACACGATGCTTTTGTTTCATCACCTTGAACACGCTGAAGCCAGCCTTGGAATTTTGTATCTTTCTCCCACACAGACTGATATAGTCTTTCATAGCTCTTTTTCACAACTTTTATCATACTGGCTCTTGGTGTAACATTTCTTTCTTCTTCAGGTTCCTTGCTTCTTCCTTCATTTTGGCTTCTGGACACCATTTCTCCTGTTTCACTTTCAACATAATTTTGATTGTTTGTTTCAGTCTTTTTGTTAGGGTTCTGCATATTACTAGTAATTTCGACGGGGCAGGCTTAACTACGTTAGTAGACCCTGAGGTAGCAATCTGGTTGGCTGAGGTAACAATCTGCTTGGCAGTAGATGCTTGAGGTATACGAAGTTTAGAAAGGGAGGTTTGAACCACCCTTTCTGGGACTAGGACAGGCTTAAGTACTTTAGTAGAGACTGAGGTAACAATCTGCTTGGCAGTAGATGCTTGAGGTACACCAAGTTTAAAAAGAAAGGCTTTAACTACCCTTTCTGGGACTAGTTTTGGTGTCGGACTGCCAGCATCTGAGTGACTGTTCACCACTTCGGAGGTAGAGCCCGCTACGTCTGGATCCACCAGTTCTTGGACTAATTTTGATTCTTTTAACAACTCTGCCACTGTCTTAGACTTTGGTAGAACAGCTCGTTTTTGCCTGTAGTGGCTGGTGGCACTGCTATCACTGTCCATGCTGTCAGTCTCAGAGTCACTGTCATCTGACTCATCAGGTGCCACTGAATCTTGAGCTGATGAATCATTACACAAATTTGCCACTATTTTAACTTTTGATGGAACAACTCGTCTGTATTTGGTGATGGCACTGCTATCTCTCGTCCCTATACTAATTTCAGATGCTGATTAGTCTATTAAAGTTCGTTTTGGCTTGGATCCACCACCATCAGCACCATCTGTTCCAGCACTGTCCGGTTCAGTTGAGTTGGAAGGCCTAGTAACAGTGAAAAAATATGAAATTTTTTTCTGCCCGTTTCCATCATATCCAGTTAAACGTTTCATTTTTATTTTCGCTTGGGGTGAATGACATTCAATCTGAAAAGAGTATAGAAAAATAAACTGAATCTGTAAGTTCATCTTGGAGTAAAAATTGACAATAAGGTCCAAGCTAAGCTTGTGCTTGTAACAATATTTGAATAATATATCCCGCCTATTATGACGACTTCTAATTACTAAAAGATGATTTTTTAAACATCTTGCAACACAGCTGGGTTATAGATTTACATTGGAATACTGACTTAAAGAAGTTTAATTTTTGATTTCAGAAGTTTAATTTCAGAAAAAACTCAGCCCTGGGTCAAATTTCACATTCAGGTCATCTTGCATGGAGGCTCTTGACTCGCGAAATGTCATAACTTAAATACCTTTCTCCAGGGGTTTTGTGGGGTCAAGTTACACTTGTATTTGTGTTATTCCATCTGATTAAATCTTTTAAAAATTAATACTTTCTGTGTTAAGTTTTATTATAAGCCTACCCTGCATGAGCATACTGGAAGAGAGTATGAAGGAGTTGACCTCAAATTTAGTTGGGGATCTATCACCCCAGGTTCAAACTAGAATTCACCCCCTCAAAATATGACCAAATTGAATCCCAAACTGCAATTCATTATTTCAAATAGCTCTTAAAAAGGGAATTTAATGTATATGCCCAAGTATATGTTGATCGATCTTTAAGTGAAGAGGGATGTAGAAGTGGATGCTTTTTAAAAGAGCTCAGCCTATGCATAGTGACAAAACACAAGGCAGTGACCATCACATTAACAGCTGAATTAGCTGCAAGCAATTTATGTTCAGAGACTATAATTAAACTGAAACAGAGAACTAAACATATAGTAGTATTCTCTGACTCCAAATCTGCTGTCTATATCCTATGAAACACTACTTTTGAAACACTGGGCATAGGCCTACATCAAACCAAAGAAAACCTAAGCAGCCTTGGAAGATTAGGCTTTGTTACTAAATTTCAATATATACCTAGTCATCTAGGTAAAGAAGGAAATGAAAGACAAGATAGCAAAGCAAGTGGCAAAAAGCCAAATGGAACCAGTGAAATCTCTAACTATAAGGGATACGACTAGATTATGATTAAAAACATTGCTTGAATTAAAGCCGCCAAATTTATCCCCCTTTTCAACCAGTATACAATCAGTCTGGTTCAACTGCCTGTGTTCAAATATAGCTAACTTCAACCACCATTCTCCTTCATACAAAATAAAGCAGCCAAATGGATAAGTTGTCAATAGCCCATTTTGCAGGTACTGTAAAAACACAGAAGAAACCCCTGAGCATATGCTATTGAATTGTAAAATACTGGAAAGAAAACTGTCAATAGATCTAAATCTACAACACCATATATAGGCTAGTAGGTCAAAATACGCTGACTATATTGAATTAGATAAACCCTACTATGATGTTACCTCACATTATTAGCTAATAGCTGATTTACATCTTTCCATATTCATCCACATTTGGAATATTAATAAGCAGTGTTTACAACAAGGCATTTTACTATAACAGTAACATATTTTTTACATCAAGAGAAACTATGTAGTAAGGGATTATCTCATTCAGTAAAAATTGAATTCTCCCCAGAAGAAGTGTATGAACTTATCATGAGAAAAGAAGAACAAATTTAAGATTTGGATCTATTGTCAACCCCAGCCCAGAAAGAAGAGGGGTCAATGATCTGCTTTTCAGGGCACTTGCCTTGATTGTCTACAGTTGATTGATTAAATTTAATATAACAATGAACATTGTTTATTTCAAAATCTGAAAGGTTTTTTCTAAATAACAAAACTATAGGATAACTGCCATAGTTTCTGTCTGTTAAAGGTAATGTCTCCTGTTTAATTATCAATGTTGTGGTCAAGATTTGTAGGCTATTGGACAAGAGTTATAATTCTGAAAATTATTAGTGGTCTAGATTAAAGCCTCAGCATCAATGTAAATGAGATACTGCAGACTAATCAGAGAAACAGATCAGATTATTCACTTTATAATCACTAGGAGTCTTACAATCTAGTCCTAGGCTACAGCAACATAAACAAATAAATAAGCCATCAAAGCAAGGGTAACTTATCTACTTATCCTGGTCCTGTATTTATATATCTCTTTCTGATATTTTCATTAGTATTATATGGTACTTTATTACATATTAGCTATTAGCCTATATTATATATAACTAATTTCTCTAGTATTTAACTATAGGCTTATACATTGGGAAAAATGAATAAAAGTGAGTCTGAAACAAGATTGATTGCTTCAGGTTTGCTTATGTCACAAGCTGATGCTCATCACTGCTAAAAATGGGGGTGCAAACCAGTCATGTAAACCAGCTATTTTTCTTTGGCATGTACCCAATTTGCTGGTAGCTAATGCATTGAGGTACACACCTCAATGCATTGGGTACCCCCCCCCCCCATACCAGTTAGGGATTAATTGTTTTATGTACAACCATCAACATATAATGTACTCCTTCACCACTGTAGTAGTATACCACAAGATCTGTACCTCAGAATTTGATACCTACATCTAACCAAGTATACTACTCCATATAGAGCATAGCAGGACCTACTCCATATATAGCATAGTAGGACCTATGCCATGTTTAATGTAGTACTGATTGTGGAGTGTAGCACTCAAATTCTTAGGTACAGATCCTGTGGTGTACTACTGCAGGGGTGAAGTAGTACATTATGTTGATGGTAGTACATAAAACAATTAATATCCCCAACTGCCCCATAACAATTTTCTCTTTTGCATGTATTCTGAGAAAGCCACGGGCCAATTTGCTTCTTCCTTTGAGCATATTTAAACTGAAGTGATGCAAAGAAAACCTCAAATATAAATAGGCTAAATGTATTTTCTCAGAATAGACCTAGACAAAAAGTGAAAACGGGTATGGGGGTATCCAATATATTGAGGGCAGTACCCAATGCATTGGGGTGTGGACCCAGTCGGCTAGGCTGTGTACCCAATCTGTTTGTACAGAGATACAAACCACAGAAAATAGCTAGAGTGTACATGACGACAGCATGACGACTCCTGGACAACTCACATGAACTAAATAGTTAAACAGGATCTGTAGATGTTACAGACATGTCTGTTATGAGTTTGATTCCTGGCGTTATTCTATACTGATAAGTAACAGCTAATATACTGTACCTTCAGCTGTAGTTTAACCCCATGACTTAATGGCTAATGCTTTTTATGCTGTTGTTACGAAGCCACGTGTC
>NW_028299922.1:0-5000 GCF_049724085.1 Artemia sp. Qi Xiang Cuo
AACTTCATTTTTGATGTCTTCACACTGCAGTCTTTCAAACATAATCGTATACCAGCGGTAAGATTTGAACCCACGCCTCCGAAGAGACTGGTGGCTAACACCAGTGCCTTGGACCACTCGGCCAGGTTGCCTCTCATAAATAACTATATATGTGAATCTGGGTTGCAGCAGTAGCTAGCAATCTAGTAAGAGACGATCAGTCCAATGCTAAGAAATATAACAAAACTCCTAAAAATAGAGTCAAATCAAAACAAAAGTACATCATTAGAATCCCTACTAGATAAATATTGAATCTTTATCTAGAAACCCTACTAGATAAATATTGAATGTCGTCATAGTTTTATATTAGAGCTATGACGTGAATAGATTTACAGTAAAGAACGAACCTCCAGCCTATAGTAACTAAAATAAGATTATAATTAATATTAAAGATAGATCAATGATTTCATAAGCGTAGGTTGTAGCCAGGTCGTCTCTTACTATTCCAATTAAGAAAAAGCCATAGGCTTTTTCCTGTTTGTAATACTTCGTGGTAAAGTTATATGATGAGACGTGTTTGTTATCCGGGTTGCAGCGGTAGCTAGCAACCTAGTAAGAGACGATCACCTCCAATGTCAAGAAATATAAACCCCCCAACTCCTAAAAACAGAGTCAGATCAAAACAAAAAGTACACCATTAGAACCGCCTTGTCCGAATCCTCTATAAAGGAAACTTACCGCCCTTTGGCTTGAATAACAAAGAAAATATATTGGCTTGAAAATCAAGAAAATTGACTTTTACCACGTTATTCTCCACAAACGGGATATTTTTTTCTTTCCGCTTTTTTTTTCTGCTCAGCTAGCTGGGCACTGGAAAATCATAGAGAGCTGTATAATAGCTCATTTTAAAGGAAATTGCAACATCTAGTCACTTTTGTATTTAAAAATAAAATACTTTTTAAAGTAGAATCAATTTTGTCAAAAAAATTGCATTTTTGATGTATTTTCATACTGCAGTCTTTTCAAAGATATTTGAATTTTGAAGCAATAAAACAGTCCATGTAATGAACTCTATAGTAATAATAGCTACTTGTCTCAATAGTAACCGAAACTCCTGGAACCAAAATTTTCTTTTTTGGCTTAATCGCTAAAATTATTATGTAAACTGCAAAAATATTTATGATGCCTAATCAGTAATAGTAATTTTTTAATTTAAACAACAAAAATACATGAAAATTCTAAAATTAGTTTTGCTTTTTGTCTCCTGGAAGAAATTTTTTTTTCATCTCAGTTCAAATTTATTATTGTATCCTGGAAACAAACTTTTTTTGGTTTGTAACCCGTAAAGTACATTCCATATTATTGTCTCATAATTGCAATTATTTTAGTTTTCAGTCCAGAATCACTAAACTTATTATGTAAACTGCAAAAATATTTATGGTGTCTAACCAATAATACTAATTTTGTAATTCAAACAAGATAAATACCTGAAAATTTTAAAATTAGTTTTGTTTTATGCTAGGTTTTAGATACTCGACACGGGATTTTGTGTGCTTAATAATTTTAAACCTTGAAAAAATATGGTCTCACGCGAGTGGAAAAAAAGAAAGAATAACCAAAAACAATATCAAAATAGAACAATCCAAATTTCTACTAATAGAAAACTTTACTACACAAAAAATAAAGCTAACATCCTGAAATATCAGAAAAGTTTATTTAAAAGAGATAAAAATGCCACCGAACGCAATAAAGCTCGAGCACGCGTAAGGATTGCTACTAAGATGTCTTGTGATCCAGGATTTAAGAAAATGAAATATGACAGAGCAAAACAGAGGTATCTTACGGATCAGGGGTATCGAGAAGGGAAAATTGAGACAGCGAAACAAAAGAGCAAGGAACGGTATGATAACGATATAGATTACCGAAACAAACATAAGAAAAAAGTTGCTACCAGAATAATGGGTAGATACTGGGGTGACAAAAGCTATAATGAAAAAATTAAATTCTCTGCGAGGTTGTACCGAAGAACTCATAAGGACAAAGGGAAAAATTACATCCAGAAATACAAGAAGATGGCAAAAATGCAGGCTGATCTTTGTAAATTGAGAAACATTTTACGCATGTTTTATCGGGATCACGAAAAGTATTCGAAATTACAGATTAAAATTCTCTTTGAAAGAGCGGATGCTGTTGAAAAGTCGGCTAGAAATGCTTTGGCAAAGCTTCATAGCAATATCCAAAAGAAATGTTGTCAGTTTAACGAAAAGCTTCCAAGGTGTGGATTGGCAACTGTGGAACAGTTTATAGATGCAATGGAAAATGTTCGACAACACAGTGAATATACGGAGGCGTACTTCTTAGAAAATTCGTATATTAATTTTGGAAGGAGCAATTGCAGTTTATGTAGCAGCAATAAAAAAATATATACAAGCATACCTATCAACAGCGAAGGAAAAGCAATGTTTTTCAATTATGGCGAAAACGAGCCTGTTAGGGTTATTAGTAAATGTGTTTGTAAGACTAATGATTTAGAAGAAATTCCTGGAACACCGACTCAAGAAAAAAGCATTTCTAACTGTGTTTTAAACAGTTCGTTTAGTTCTACTGAATATGTGGCAAAAAATTCTCTGTGTAGTAGAACAAACTGTCCTGAAAAGTACGAGACAACTATTGAAAAATGCTCTAAAACTAGATCTGACAAGGAAATTATGATGGCTGAAGTCACCTATAACAATCTGAGTAAACATTCAAAACCAAAAATTGGGCAGCAGGTTACTTGGCAATGTCACCCTGATATCTGCAAGCTCTATCCGACGGATATTGAATTATGTCAAATTCTTTTTGATATCCTTGAAAACAATATAGCATTAAAATTTTCAACTGACAAAGTGGTTAATTTCTACCTTGGCGGCTTGGATTATTGTGAAATCAATTACAGGGACACAAGAAAGCATGGGCATTCGTTATACTGTAGCCCAAATGAGGGATGTCAGAGCTATTTGCGTTCTCTAAGGGCACTAGCTCCACATTTTCCTGTCTTGAACTGTTTCATTAATAGCGTATATAAGGCAGTATCAAAATGTAAGATTATACAACATATTAATCTACTAAAAGTCGAGGGCTCGTACAAGGAACTAAGTCATTACATAGAAGAAGTGTCAAGTAGACTCTGTCGTAATAATAGTCAAGACTTCATTTACGGTGATAGCAATATTAGAGTTTCTGTGGATGAAAATACAATAATAAAATTATTTGGTGAGAGCCTTGATAAGGTAGCTAACATTAGGGATGTATACCCCACAATGCATTGTGACAGTTGTGAGCAGATAAAGACAAAATACCAATTGAAGAGTCTAAGATCCCTTTCAAATAAGAAAGGTTTTGATGTAATGATGGCCACGATTTTAGAACACCTACAACAGGACATACCCAAAGATGACAGAGAAGAACTAATTCAATGTACAGGTTGGAAAGAGGATGTCATAGATTCATTCCTTGTCTGTGATTACTGTGCTGGGAAAATGTTGAAAAGTCAGGAGAATGTCCGATCAGTATTAAATAACCTTCATATAGACTGTACACCGGAATGTATAAAGTGTTTAAATAATTTTGAAATGGCAATGATTCGATTTGTAATGCCTTGTCTTACGATCGTCAGATTAGGGCAAGTAACTGCATTGAAGAGACCTAGAACAGAACTTGTTGACGCTCTTAAGGGGAGAATAGTATATCTACCTGTTGATGTGCAAGCAAATGCAGATATTCAGCCTGAAAAACTTCTTAACATTGATAGTTTTGTAGTCATTGTCAATGGTCAGCCTACTTACAACAAGAATGTTTGGACTGCACTAATAGATCTGAGAAAAGTCCATGAAGCACTGTTGTGGTTAAGAGAGAACAACAGTCTCTATAAAACAATACATGCATACACCCTAGAAGATTTAAAAAAAATACTTGAAGCCCGTCTTGCTTAAAAAGCGGTTGGTGTTGATAATTTACCTGAAATACCGGAAGCTGCAATCCTTCAGAAACTGACAGAAAGTGCAAAATCTACATTGGTTGAACATTTTTCTGTCCAGCCTCTCAATTCAGCGGTTCCAAAAGACTTCATTGAAGATTTTAAGCAAATGAAAGATCTTGGTACTGACCAATTTCAAATCAAGAAACTAAAAGGTGAGAGCGAAGACTTATTTCAGGAAGAACTTGATCTAAAAGTGTTTCCAAATCTTTTCCCGAAAGGCAAATATGGCTTGCGTGACAAGGCAAGACCATTTCGGATTAGGAATGCAGAATATTTTAAATCAAGGCTTCTTAGCAGACATACTAAGTTTCGTCTTGACAAACAGTTTCTTTTTCACAGTTTCCAATTGCAATATTTATCTTAAATGTGTAATAGCGTTGGTCATATGTTGCGTACTGTTAAAAAAAATAAAAATGATCTTAATTTTATATAATGGCTTCATTCCCTTTATGGAGAGTTGTAAGCGACTTTGTTTTCTGTTCAATCAAAAATCAGAGGATCTCAGCAGTATTTTCAATCTCTTTCCTATAAAGTAAAGTCAATGATTGAGCAATTGGGTCCACCGACTTTGTTTTTGACAGTTTCATGTGCTGAGTGGTACTCTCCTGAATTTATTGACTATTTACGGACTGTCCATAAGAACTTACCTGGTGTGGCAAAAATGACCCCAGCAGAGTTGACGTGTCTAGATCCAGTTGCAGTTTTCATGCACTTTGACAAAAAATGGACACCTATATTTAATGAGCTGATTTGTTCAAAGACAAATCCTTTGTTTGGTAAAATTAAGGATCATTTCTGGCGTATCGAGTATCAGAAACGAGGTGCGCCTCACGTACACTGTGTGTTGTGGATAGAAGATGCTCCTATTATTGGGAAATCAACAGCGTCTGAAGTGATTCAGTACATCAATAGTATTATAACTTGTGAAATACCAAATAGATTGACTAGTCCAACTCTTCACAAACTGGTCAAAGACCATCAAGTGCACCGCTGTAATAAA
>NW_028299923.1:0-2000 GCF_049724085.1 Artemia sp. Qi Xiang Cuo
AATTGTAAGTAAGTAGAGTCTTTTTGGTCTGTGTTTGTCTCTTTGGGCTGTTTGTGTCTCGTTGGGCTGTGTGTGTTTCTTTGGGCTTTGTGCGTCTCTTTGGGCTGTGTGTCAATACGTTTAAGCAATAAATATCTTTAAGCTTAACCCGTTTTTATTCTTTAGAATAGTTCTATTGTAAGCAAGTAACAAACTCTTTCCTGAAGTCACCTCTTGGATACACAATGCAGAAACTTCATTTAAGAAACTATGAAAAATTGTAAGTCAGTAATTAACAAATTATTTCTTGAAGTCACCTCTTGAATACACACTCTTAATTGTTTTCACGCCTTAAATATACGATGTAGAAAATTTAATTCAAGAAATTATGAAAAAATTATCAGTAAGTAACAATTTCTTTCTTGAAGTCAACTCTTGGATACACAATACGGAAATTTCATTCAAGAAATTATGAAGATATTTGTAAGTAAGTAACAAACTCTTGATTGATTTCACCTCTTGGATATACAGTACAGATACTTCATTCAAGAAATTATGAAAAAATCGCAATTAAGTAACTTTTTTTTTCTCTCTATCACAAACAATTTTCACTTAGCTACACGATAAAGAAATTTAATTCAAGAAATTATGAGAAAATTCTTAGTAAGTAACAATTTATTTCTTGAACTCAACTCTTGGATACACAATATGGAAATTTCATTAAAGAATTTCATGACTTATATATACGATGTAGAAATTTAATTCAAGAAATTATGAAAAAATTTTCAGTAAGTAACTATTTCTTTCTTGAAGTCAACTCTTGGATACACAATACGGAAATTTCATTAAAGAAATTATGTAAAAATTGTAAGCATGTAACAAACTCTTTCCTGAAGTCACCTCTTGGATACACAATGCAGAAACTTCATTTAAGAAACTTTGAAAAAATTGTAAGTAAGTAACAAATTCTTTCTTGAAGTCACCTCTTGGATACACAAAACAGAAATTTCATTACAGAAATTATGAAAAAATTGTAAGTAAGTAGCAAATTCTTTCTTGAATTCACCTGCTGGATAAATGAAAAGACATTTGATTCAAGAATTTATGACGAAATTCTAGGTAAGTAACAAACTCTTAATTGTTTTCACGAATTAGATATACGACGTAGAAATTTAATTCAAGAAATTATGAAGAAATTCCCACTAAGTAACAATTTCTTTCTTGAAGTCAACTCTTCGATTCACAATACTAAAATTTCATTCAATAAATTGTGAAATTATTTGTGAGCAGGTAACAAACTCTTTTTTTGATTTCACCTCTTGGATATACAGTACATAATTCATTCAATAAACTATGAAAAAGCTGCAAGTAATTAACTTTTTTTTCTCTTTATCATTTCTTTCAACAAATTATTGCAAAATTATAATTAAGTAACAAACTCTTAATTGTTTTTACGACTTAGATATACGATGTAGAAATTTAATTCAAGAAATTATGAAGAAATTCTCAGTAAGTAACAATTTCTTTCTTGAAGTCAACTCTTGGATACACAATACGGAAATTTCATTCAAGAAATTATGAAAATATTTGTAAGTAAGTAACAAACTCTTTTTTGATTTCACCTCTTGGATATACAGTACAGATACTTCATTCAAGAAAATTATGAAAAAATCCCAAGTAAGTAACTTTTTTTTCTCTTTATCACAAACAATTTTCACTTAGCTACACGATATAGAAATTTGATTCAAGAAATTATGAGAAAATTCTCAGTAAGTAACAATTTCTTTCTTGAAGTCAACTCTTGGATACACAATATGGAAATTTCATTCAAGAATTTCATGACTTAGATACACGATGTAGAAATTTAATTCAAGAAATTATGAAACAATTCTAAGTAAGTAACAATTTCTTTCTTGACGTTACCTCTTGGATAGACAATGCAGAAATTTCATTTAAGAAAATATGAAAAAAATGTAAGCAAGTAACACAATCTTTCATGAAGTCACCTCTTGGATACAAAA
>NW_028299924.1:0-1000 GCF_049724085.1 Artemia sp. Qi Xiang Cuo
AGACGAGTTAGCATGCAAATATTTCGGGAAATTTTTAACGACAGTGTTTTTACATATTTATGAAACTACAAATTTTCATCCAAAATAATCCCAAGATATTTGAACTGATCCACCCGTCTTAATTCAAGACCATTCAAAAAAAGAGAGAAGGTATCTGACACTACTGATCCAGATCGCGAAAATAACATATACTGGCATTTTTTTTCATTAAGAGCTAGTAAATTCCTTGAATACCAATCAGATACAGTTAGTAACGTACTTCCAAGGTTCTGGAAAAGAACTGATAGGTCCCGGTGAGAAGCAAAAATTACTACATCATCAGCAAACATTATAATTTTACAAAGAGGCAAAACTTCTGGCAAATCATTTATAAAAAGAAGAAATAGAATAGGCCCAAGGACAGAGCCCTGAGGCACTCTGTAATTAATCGGAAAAGTTTCAGAACGGAGATCACAAGGTTTATCAACACAATCTAGTTGTCTCCCAGAAAGGTAAGATGAAAAAAAATTAACAGCTTGTGTTGAAAACCCATATGACTTTAGTTTAAAAAGAAGCAACGAATGATTTACGGTGTCAAACGCCTTTGCAACATCAAGAAAAATCGCCAACGCGTGTTGACCATCATCTAGTGAATCATTAATATTTAGTAAAAGCTTATGAATTGCCAGTTGAGTTGACTTTCCTTTTATAAAACCATATTGAGACGTGTGTAAAATCTTACTATCAAATAAATATTTTTGTAATTGACTCTTTGCAAGTTTTTCCAAAATTTTGCTGAAAACCGAAAGTAGAGAAATGCCTCTATAATCTGAAGGGTCAGTTGAACTCCCAGCTTTAGGTAATGCTATAACATTTGCTTTTTTTAAAAGTTCAGGAAAAACCCTATGCATAAGTGATCAATTAAAAATATGTGCCAGCAAAGGTGAAATGCTTGACGCTATTTGCTTTACGGTTTGAGCCGAAAATACAAATTCGTCCTTAGAAAAACTCCGTTTAAGCT
>NW_028299925.1:0-2000 GCF_049724085.1 Artemia sp. Qi Xiang Cuo
CATCCTTTGCCAGATACATCGAATGAAATTGACAGAATCTAAGTGTCAGAGTGAATAAATTTTTTTTCTATCAACATCCTTTGGCAGATACATCGGATAAAATTGACAAAATATAAATATCAGAATGAATAAATGCTTTAACAACATCCTTTATGGTATATATCGGATAAAATTGACATAATCTAAGTATCAGAGTGATTAAATTCCATATCAATATCATTTTCTCGGATACATGGGATAAAATTGACAAAATCTAAGTATCAGAGTGAATAAATGCTTTATCAACATCCTTTAAATGCATATATCAACATCATTTGTACGGCTATATCGGATAAAATTGACAAGAAAGACATGGAGTGTACACTCGCGACGGTGCACTCCATGTCTTTCTTGTCAATTTTATCCGATATAGCCGACAAATGATGTTGATAATGCATTTAAAGGATTTTGATAAAGCATTTATTCACTCTGATACTTAGATTTTGTCAATTTTATCCCATGTATCCGAGAAAATGACATTGATATGGAATTTAATCAATCTGATACTTAGATTTTATTAATTTTATCCTACATATCCGACAAAGGACGTTGACAATGAATTTATTCACTCTGACACTTAGATTTGGTCAATTTTATCTGAAGTATTTTACAAAGAATGTTATTAAAAAAAATATTCACCCTGATACTTATGTTATGTTACTTTTAATCTATGTATCTGATAAAAGGATGTTGATGTTGAATTTAACCACTCTGATACTTAGATTTTGTCAATTTTATCCTAGAAATCTGATAGAGAATGTTGTTAAAGCATTTATTCATTCTGATATTTATATTTTGTCAATTTTATCCGATGTATCTGCCAAAGGATGTTGATAGAAAAAAAATTTATTCACTCTAACACTTAGATTCTGTCAATTTCATTCGATGTATCTGGCAAAGGATGTTGTTAAAAAAATTATTCACTCTGATACTTATATTTTGTCAATTTTATCCGAAATATCCGACAAAGGATGTTGATAATGAATTTATTCATTCTGAAATTTAGATTTTGTAGATTTTATCCGATGTATCTGCCAATGGATGTTGATATAAAAAAATTTATTCACTATAACACTTAGAATTTGTCAATTTTATCCTATGTATCCGAGAAAAGTATGTTGATATAGAATTTAGTCACTCTGATACTTAGATTTTGTCAATTTTATCCGAAATACCTGATAAAGGATGTTGTTAAAGTATTTCTTCATTCTGAAATTTAGATTTTGTCAATTTTATTTGATGTATCTGACAAAAGGATGTTGATAAAAAAAAATTATTCACTGTCACTTATATTTTGTCAATTTTATCCGACATATCCGACAAAGGATGTTGATAATGAATTTATTCATTCTGAAATTTATATTTTATCAATATTATTCGATGTATCTGGCAAAGGATGTTGATAAAAAAAATTATTCACTCTAACACTTACATTTTATCAATTTTATTCGATGTATCTGGCAAAGGATATTGATAGAAAAAATTTAGTGACTCTGATACTTAGATTTTGTCAATTTTATCCGACATATCCGACAAAGGATGTTGATAATGAATTTATTCATTCCGAAATTTAGATTTTGTCAATTTTATCCGATGTATCTGCCAAAGGATGTTGATAAAAAAATTTATTCAATCTAACACTTAGAATTTGTCAATTTTATTCTATGTATCCGAGAAAAGGATGCTGATATAGAATTTAGTCACTCTGATACTTAGATATTGTGAACTTTATCCGACATATCCGATAAAGGATGTTGTTAAAGTATTCATTCATTCTGAAATTTAGATTATGTCAATTTTATTTGATGTATCTGACAAAGGATGTTGATAAAAAAAAAATTATTCACTCTGTCACTTATATTGTCAATTTTATCCGACATATCCGACAAAGGATGTTGATAATGAATTTATTCATTCTGAAATTTAGATTTTGTCAATTTTATTTGATGTATCTGACAAAG
>NW_028299926.1:0-3000 GCF_049724085.1 Artemia sp. Qi Xiang Cuo
ACAAAGGTAATATATTTTAGATCTTGGACCCCAAAAAAGACAATTTTTTATGTTAATTTTAGGGTTTGAGAGTTAAAAGTGCGTTATAAACGAATTCCAAGCATCAACTAAAAAAATATTACAATAAAAAAACTAATTATACTAATGTTTTTGGTAAAGTTACATGATTCGGATCTCAATTTAAATTCATGTTTTTTTCCCAAAGCATTTAAAAATTATTAATATGAAAGTTTATTTGGAGGAATTGTTTGAACATGATCATAACCAACTATGTCATTATTTAACACTTTTGATAACTATTATTAGCGAGTACAAAAAAAAGGCGATATATTCTGGGTATTTTAATGTAAGGTTGTTTATTGTGTGATATAAACGAATTCTTCGCATTAACTATAATAATATTATAAAAAACACCTTTATATCTGACGTAGTTGTGTATCATGACAGGAGACGGATATCCTTTTCATATAAAGTTTTTTGTCCCAGTGCAGAGAAAAAGTATTAATATGAAATTTAATTTGGAGGAGTTGTTTGAACGTAATCAAAACCTACTATTACATTTTTTAGATTTTAAATATCTTATACTAAGATAAGAAGTATCACAGGTTCAAGAAACACAGTGGGGCGGGGAACAAGTGTGAGAAGCACTCAGGGCCTGGGAAGTGCCACATAGATGAACCAAGGTTCATAGATGCACCATAGAGATGTACAGCGGGTCCGGGGAAGCTCAACAGAGATGTGCCACAGGTTAGGGAAGTTCTCTAGGGTGTCACCACTAGTAAGTGAAGCTCCACAGGAGGCGAACTGGGCCTCGAGAAGCGCCACGGTAAGCACTGGGGGAAGAGCCGAAAAAAAAAAAATAATTTGAAAACTTTTAAAAAAAACGACCAAACTTTCGCCGTACCTGTCAAACATTATATTATCTTCAGTTGTATTAACCAAATGTTATTAAGCAATAATTAAACAAATTTTAAAAGCAGAAGGAATGATTTGAACACTGAAAATAAACTATTTTTTCATTTATAGATTGTCCTGGTTCCATACTCTCCATCTCCCCCCTACTCTTCAGTTGGAGAAGGAGAAGAAGATGCACATGTGGAGCTCCCCAACAATTCACTATGGGATGATTTACATCAAATTCCAGATAATATTGATTAGTTTCTAGATGATTTTTTAACTAATTTAGATAATAGCGTAGTTGAACTGGGGGACTTGAGTCCAAACACATTAAAAATTTTAGACGATTTTCCCGGGTATTTAAAAGGGAACACTCCCGTCTCCGAGCCAACCTCTACTACACTTTTAAAACCTTCAGGGTTGATTGCACAAGTTATGTGTGACCCCCGGGGAGGATGTGGACCTAGCCCCGCGGGGGAGGGGGGTACACCGCTCCCAGACTTTCAGCTGTCCACCTTACTTTTGATTCATATAGTTGTTTTCACTGCAGTGTTTGGTGATCCTTTTAATTCACGTTTGTCTGGTAATTTTGTTTATGACACTATAGAAATTTTACACAGCTATGTATATAAAATTAGTGCACTTCTGGATAATCAAATTCAATTGTGGGGGGGTAGGGATTCAATTAAGGTCTACATTGTTCTAAAAGTGTTCTATTTAAATGAGGGGAAAAGCGAGGTTTACTATCATTTTATACATTCCGAGATGCGTTTGGTTTATTCAAATTTAGAAAATTTTGAGGGTGTTTTCATAGATTGGGTCGATCAGATTATAACGCATCTCGAGAACTATAACGAAAATGAGAGTGGCTCAGTAGTTCTTTTTATTGAAAATTTAAGTGTATATATTTGTAAATTTAAGAAAGATTTCATTTTAAGAGGGGGGGCTAGGTCTGAAAGGGATACTGTTTTAAATTATAATCCAGATATAGTAGGTTGTCGTGGTGTCCAGCGGATCTGTTTTGAAACAGATCAAAAGTGTTTCCGATATGCTTACATCACCTCGGCCTTTGAGCCTCTAGCTGGGGACGCAACCAAGCCGAATTTAGACGTATGGGCTATACACGGGAAGGAAGGTTCCCTTTTCCCAGTTGTAGATTTTGCATGTTTAGAGGGAAAATACCCAGTAACGCTTCGAGCCATTGACATGTTTGAAAGGGCTAATGCACATTTAAAGATTGGCGTTACTGTGGTACAATATGAAACAGAATTTAAAGATGGAACTCGCTTTAAAAAGAAGGGGGTGATTTTCCCTGTACGAGGTCCCTCAGTTGATTTGGTTAAACACTGGGTTTGGTTGCTATACACACCGCCTAGTCAACCGAATACAATCAGTCATTTTAACCCTATCACTAACATTAGTAGAGTTCTGGGGGGTGGTAAGCAAAGGGGCGACCGTTTCTACTGTCCAACATGCGTGTCACGAGTCCGTAGTGATATAAAACTACGGGATCACATGAAGCATTGTAGACGGCATGGCTATCAGACTGTGGAAACGGTTTCAAGGGATAGGGCAATGCTACATTTCAAAAATTTTCAGAACACCCTTCTACAGTGCAGCAAAATATCTTTAGATTGTGAGGCTAAATTGGTGGGGGTGAACGACCCCCAATCTCCAAGCCGAGTCAAAGAAGACCAGGCCATTGCAGTGTCCTACGCCCACGCGCAAAGAGACAGTTCTAACACCATGCGGTTGTTAGAAATAGTTGAAACATTGGATGAGGGACCTGAGTGCATGGTCAAGGCACTGAATAAACTGATTGGCACGGCTAATGGTGCTATTTCTCGTTTGAGAAATACGCATTATCCAATGGTGTTGTCTGCAGAGGATCGTATTGCGATTCAAAATCAAAAAATATGTTGGGTTTGTACGGGGGAGTTTGTAGAGCTGAATCAGGGGACTAAAGGGAAAAGAGGGGGAGGGGGAAAGTCAGAGAGCAGGACCCGGGGGGGCCGGAACAATTCTCGGGGGCTAGGACTTTGAGCGGGGGTGCACACCAGTCATGCAATTTAAATGTTATCCAGCAGTTTTTTATCCCTGTTT
>NW_028299927.1:0-3000 GCF_049724085.1 Artemia sp. Qi Xiang Cuo
TTGTTTCTATTTGGAGGTTTTTATCTTCCCCTATCGTATTTTCTATTTGCTTCAGGAAGGTTAATGACTGTCCCTTAATTCTCATTAACAACATCCCCACTCATGATTTCAAGTCTGTTTGAGTTAAATCTACAAATTGAATTAATTGGATAATAAATTCATCCACATCTGAGTCTCCGTTATATGGGGGTAGGGATTTTGATATTTCCACTGTTTTAGCAATAAGTTTTTGCTTTAATAACTGTGCGTTTTGATCTAACGACATATTGTTTTTTTTGTTTTTTTTTTGATGGTTTAAAATTCGGTACTGGTTCTTAATTGTTTGATACTATTTTAAATTGATATTTTGTAATTACATGTACTCTCTTTTGCTACTACTTCCAGAGGATTTAGGCCTAAAAAAAAATATTGCACTTGAAAATATGTAAACAAAATTACACTTTATGCAGCATGCAAAGAGAGAAAAAAAATTTTCTTGTGGTTAATATTTCTCAACAATTCTCCTCCTCTTTCTTTTTTTTCGATGTTGTCCTTGTGTTTTTGCTCCTTTAAACAGGCCGCGCCAATTCTAATGGGGGGGTTTTCCTTTGAAAATAGTGAGCGGCTGAGCTTGGTTAATCAAAGCTAATTCTAATGGGAGGGTTTTCTTCTTAAAATTATTGATAGGCTGAGCTTGGTTAGTTAGGGCCGATTCTATTGAGGGGGATTTCAAAACGACTAATTCTTATATCTTCTTTTTTGAGGTTTCCCAATGGAGAATTACCGATTAATTTATTCAATAGGAAATTTAGTTAAGCTCTTGGTTAGCGGTGCATGAGTGGCTTACCTGAGTGGAAGCTGAACTTCTAAAGTGGGGAGCTTAATCTAGGAGTACATGTAGGGAGCTTACATTAACGACCATACTGAGACGAAATCAGATTGATGAGTTTCAGTTTCCCTTAGGAGCGAGTGGAGCCACAAGGACTAACGAGCTTGAGAAATATTAACACAAGAGAATAAAATAAAATAGTAATGCATTTATTGTTACTTACATAATAGTCGCAGAGTTCTTGGTTGTATCAATAAGTTAGCAACACAGGTCTCTAGTACAAATCGTAACTGAGACGAAATAGATCAAAGTTTATACACTGCAAAAGTTTGTTACAACACGATCATGGTAAACTCATGTAAAAACTCTCCTAAGACTGAACTAAAACTGCAAAAAGACTCCAAAAAGACTCAAAAGACTCCAAAAAGACTGCAAAAAGACTGGCGCAAAATTGTTAAGTCCTAACTATCTATCCTCTGCGATTTTGCCGGAGGTTACGTTTAGGCGTCGCTAAAAGTATATTTTTTCAGTCCTTACTGGCTGCACTGTTTGTCCTACATTCCTATTGGACAGGTTTGCACCAATGGGCTGCTTGGGTTTAATTAAAGTTTATGACTTTTAATACTTCACTCTGGAATTTTTCTAGCAACTAAAAATTCTACACTGCAATATTTTGCTAGCAGGGGATCGCTTAATTTGTGACTTTTAAGATATCACTTTGGAATTTTTTCGAAATCCCAAAGTTTTATATTATAACATTTTTCCAGCGGGGTGTCGCTTAATTTTAAGAGGACTTATATTTTATTTATTTGAAAATTTGTAAAGGATAGTACAATTTAATTGCATTAAGATATTCAGATTTAAACTTAGTCTCCAGAACAATGCAATTATCTTAAGCAAGTATTTTGCATCTCGAGTGACTATATTTTTTTGTATTGTAAATCTTACTTTCTTGTCAGTTTGGTATTTTCGAACTCTTCCCATTCCAACACAGGTGTTAGTCACCTCTCGTATAAGATTTGGTCAAGCTAATATTTATTGGATACTTTGGAGACGGGGAGTCGGGTTTACTTGTTACATTTTCTGTGGGAAAGATTTTTTGTTTAATTAGCTACGTTTGTTTCAGTATTTTAAATTGAACGCTTGATATTTGTTTGATTTGTAGGTTACTTGAGTTTTCCGATCTACATTTTTTGGTGATGTTACTTTACTGGGGTAACTTTAATTAGGGAATTTTGATGTATATTTTTTTTGAGAATCCATCCCATTACAGGTGGGGGGAAGAGAATTTTCCACGGGAGAAATTCTCCATAGGAGTTTTCCACGGGATAAATTTTCCATTAGGAACTTCCTGCGGTAGCAACTTTCTAACATGGTTGTGGGCAGGGGCGGATCCAGGATTTTTTTAGGGGGTGATGCAAAATAGGTTGATCCGAAAAATGTGTTTTTTGGAGGGACGCAAAATAGGTTAAACCGATAGACTTGCGTTAGGAGAAATTTTTATGACCGTACCCGGGATATAATTAATAACCGTACCCTACGGGGGACGCCGCGAGGGGGGCGCCCCCGTGATCCCCTGGCTCCGCCCCGGGGGGGGGGGGCGTCTCGTGGCTGGAAAACTTTTCCAGGGATGAGAGGATGTCCGGTATGATTTTAAATACAATCAGAACATAAAGTCTTTTTCAAATGAAAGTGCGTTAAGAAAAAATTTTCCCCTGGACTCGTCCGAAAGGAATTTTCAGGGTGGAATTTTCAGCTAGAATGGAATTGCCTGGGAGAAATTTCCCTGGGGGAGGGGGTAGTTTAAGTAGAAAGAACTTCTCATGGAGGAATTTTCTGAGGAGGAACAAATTTTCAAGGAGGAGGAGCCGGATTTTCTGGTATTATTTTAAAATATTCCGAAATTCAATATAAAAATAAGTTTTTTTCAACTGAAAATAATGAGCAACATCAAAACCTAAAACGAACAGAAATTACTTTGTATATGAAAGGAGTTGACCCCTCCTCAAGGCCTAGCTCTTTACGCTAAAGTTTGACTTTTTGGCCTAATTATTTAAGAACGGCTCCTGAAACACAAAGGCCGTTTAATTAAAATAATCAGATTTTTTAATTCTATAAAAAAAACTTTTGCATTAAGAGTGAGGTCTTAAGGAGAAGGAAACCCTTTACTATAGGTGATAATTTCTGTTCGT
>NW_028299928.1:0-3000 GCF_049724085.1 Artemia sp. Qi Xiang Cuo
AGGAAAATGGCTATGAAATAAAACATGTACAAGAGGAAATTCAGGAAATATGCAGTTTTTTTCGGTGTGCAAGCTGTTTCTGTTAAGAGAAACGTGCCAACTGATAAACTCTTACTATAAAAATGTGATAAAAACATAGCATTATTCAATTTAGAAGACTTCAAATGTGAGAAATACCTGCATTCAGTCCATGACCCAGAAGATGAAGTTAGATATTTAGCTAAATTGGTACCGAAAAAGATACCTGACATGGAAAATGCATCAGATATACAAATATCAAAACTTGCTCCTCCTCATATAAAATTGCTTAAGCTTCTTTTTTTTCAAATATGTAATTATTTTTTCTCAAAGTTTTTAAATATATTTAAGAAATGAATATATTAAGCCTCAAACGATTTTATTATTTAGAATATTACTTCACCAAGAAAATTATACTTTAATATTAAACATTACAGGGAACACACTTTCAAGTTCAGCATGTTCGAGAACCCTAAATAGTCAACCATTAATAGGTAAGTTAACACTAAAAGGTTAAAGAATTTTTCTTAAAGTATCTTAATCCTGATACGTTGTTATTAATTATAAAATTCCTTATCCACGAAAATTATAATTTCAGATTAAGCATAACCGGGACCACACATTTAAGTTCAGCTTGTTGGAGAAACATAAATAGTCAACCCTAAAAAAGTAAGTTAACACTAAAAGGTTAAAGAATTTTTCTGAAATTATCTTAAGCCTGAGAAGTTTTTATTCTTTAGAATAGTCCCAAGACAAGAAAAATAGACTTTCAAATAAAAAATGACAGGGAAAACACATTATAGTTCATCATGTTGAAGAACCCTAAATAGAAATCCATTAAAATGTTAGTTAACCCTAAAAGGTTAAAGACTTTTTCTGAAATTACACTTTCAGATCCAGTATGTCAGGGAACACACTTTCAGGTTCAGCATGTAGGATAACCCTAAATGCTCATCCCTAAAAAGGTAAGTTAACCCTAAATGGTTAAAGAATTTCTCTATTTATGTAGAGTTTCAACTAGCTATGGCTAAGTTTGTTAAAGACAAACTATTTTCTTGCGAAAACACACAAAACCAGACAAAAAGTTCAATGTTCCTTTAGTACCTACGAAATAAGGATTAATTGAAATTAGCTTTTCAGGATTTCAACTATCTATGTCAAATTTAGCTAAATAAAAGCTTTTTTCTTGAGAAAACACACAAAATCAGAAAAAAATGTTCATTGTTCATTTATTAAATACGCAATCAGACTAAAATTAATATATGTATAAAGAATTTTAACTATCTACGCATAATTTTGCTAAAGACAAGCTATTTTATTTTGAAACACACACAAAATCAGAAAAAAATGTTAAATTTTACTTTATGAACTACTAACATAGTCTCAAAATGAAGATATCTATTCAGAGATTAAATTACCTATGTCTAAGTTTGATAAAGACATGCTATTTTCTTGTGAAAACACATAAAAACAGAAAAAATTTTCGATTGTCCTGAATTATACACACAAGTAGACTCAGAATTAAGATATTTATTCAGAGTTAAAACTATCTCTGGAAAATTTTGACAAAGTCAAACTATTTTCCTGCGAAAACACACAAACTCAGATAATATGTACAATGTTACTTTAGCTCCTAAGCAATTAGTATATAAATTGAGTTGTTTATGAGGAGTTTCAACTATCTATGGATAAGTTTGCTAAAGACAAGCTATTTGCTTGAGAAAACACATAAAATCAGAAAAAAATTTTCAATGTTACCTTAGTACCTTCTCAATGAGTCTAAAAATTAAGATATTTACTCAGAGTTTCAACTTTCTATGTCTTAGTTTTCTCATGACAAGATAGTTTCTAGAGAAAACACACAAACAAAGAAAAATTGTTAAATTTTACTTTTGTAACTAATCAATAAGACTTAAATGTATATTTTGTGTATGTTTATCAAAGTGATTTGTCTTAGTTTTCTATATACACACTTTTTTCTAGAGAAAACAAAAAACATAAGAAAAAATTTTCATTGTTGCTCTAGTACCTTCCCAATTAGATTAAAACTGAAGTTATGTATGCATAGTTTGATCTAGCTATGGCTAAATTTGATAAAGACAAGATATTTTCTTGAGAAAACACACAAAATCTGACAAAATGTTAAATGTTACTTTAGTACCCATGCACTTAGTCTAAAGATGAATATATATATGCAGAGTTTCAACTATATATGGCTATGTTTGCTAAAGATAAACTTTTTTAATGTGAAAATCACCAAAATCATAAAAGTATTAAATGTTCCCTTAGTACCTACGCAATTATACTAAAAATTAAGATATTTATTCATAGTTTTAACTAGCTTTGACTAAGTTTGCTAAAGACAAGCTATTTACTTGATAAAACACACAAAATCAGAATAAATTTTAAATATTCCAAGAGTAACTACTCACGTAATCTAAAATTAAGATATATAAGATTCGTTTCAACTATCTATTGCTGATTTTGATACAGACAATCTATTTTATAGCAAAAACACACAAACTACTCAAATATTTTCACTGCTAATTGAGGAACATCACAATTATTCTAAAAAGTATTATATCAATTAAGATTTTCAACTCTATATGGATAAGTTTGATGAAGACAATCTATTGCTTGTAAAAAACACACAAACTAAAAAAAAATGTTCAATTTTCCCTTAGTACCATACCAAATATACAAAAAATTTCGATATTTCTGAAGAGATTTCAACTAGCTCTAGCTAAGTTTGATAAAGACAATCTTTTTTCGTTAGAAAACACACAAAAAAAAAAAAAATTTCAATTTTACATTATTAATATCACAATTAGTCAAAAAATGAAGTTGTTTATGCAGATTTTAAAATATAGAGGGCTAATTTTGATAAAGACAGTCTATTTTCTTGAGAAAACACACACACTCAGAAAAAATTTTCAATGTTCCTCGGATGAACACTCTAATAGACTAAATATGAATTTATTT
>NW_028299929.1:0-5000 GCF_049724085.1 Artemia sp. Qi Xiang Cuo
TGGATACCTCAACACCAAGAAATACTTTTCAAAGACCATTTAAGAGCAAGTTACTTTCTTAATGTCCCCACTACACCCATTTTCCAACATGAAGTAATTATCTTTTTCACCCACAACTAGACGTTTCTTCAGTTTTATTAGCTCATCACCAATAAAAACTATTACAAGACCATTCAAGAGCAAGTTAATTTCTTAAGAACCCTCCGTAACCCATATTCCAACTTGAAGTAAATATATTTTTTACCTATACCAATACTTTAACGTTTTTTGGATACCTCAACCCCAAGAAACACTTTTCAATGACCATTTCAGAGCAAGTTACTTTCTTACTGTCCCTCCTAAACCCATTTTCCAACTTGAAGTACTTATCTTTTTTGCCCACAACTATACTTGACAGCTTTTTGGATACCTCAACACCAAGAAATACTTTTCAAAGATCATTTCAGAGCAAGTTACTTTCTTAATGTCCCTCCTAAACCTATTTTACAAGTTGAAGTACTTTCTTTTTCACCCACAACAATACTTTACAGCATTTTGGATACCTCAACACCAAAAAATACTTTTCAAATACCATTTCAGAGCAAGTTACTTTCTTAATGTCCCTTCTAAACCCTTTTTACAACTTGAAGTACTTATCTTTTTTCACCCACAAATAAACTTTCAAGCCTTTTGGTTACCTAAACACAAAGAAATTCTTTTCAAAGACCATTTCAGTGAAATTTACTTTCTTAATGTCCCTTATAAACTCATTTTACAAGTTGAAATACTTCTCTTTTTTCACCAACAACTATTCATTAAAGCTTTTTGGATATCTCAACACTAAGAAATACTTTTCAAAGACCATTTCAGAGCAAGTTACTTTCTTAATGTCCCTTCCAAACCCATTTTACAAGTTGAAGTACTTATATTTTTCACACAGAACTATACTTTACAGCTTTTTGGATATCTCAACACCAAAAAATACTCTTCGAAGACCATTTCAGAGCAAGTTACTTTCTTAATGTCCATTCTAAACCCATTTTAGAAGTTGAATAACTAATATTTTTCATCCACAACTATACTTTGCAGCTTTTTGGATAACTCAACAACAAAGAAATAATTTTCAATGACCATTTCAGAGCAAGTTACTTTCCTAATGTCCCTCCTAAGACCATTTCCAAATTGAAGTACTTATCTTTTTCATCACAACTATACTTTACAGCTTTTTGGTTACCTTAACACCAAGAAATAATTTTAAAAGACAATTTCAGAGCAAGTTACTTTCTTAATGTCTCTCCTAAGCCAATTTTACAACTTGAAGTACTTATCTTTTTCACCCACACCTAAACTATACACATTTTTGTTTACCTCAACACCAAGAAATGCAATTCAATTACATTTCAGGGTTTGTTCATGTCGTTAAAACATATCACCACCCATTGTTCAACTGTATAACAAAATCTAGGATCCCCAAAATTGTCCATACCTACTATTGACGGCCAAAAAAACCTAACATTAAGTTAATATTACCATTACGTTACATTTGAATTTTCCATTTACATTATAAACACAATGTTAAGCTTGGCGTCATGTCACCTTGCCTCCTAAACTATACTTTTCAGATTTTTGGCTACCTAAACACCAAGAAAAACTTATTAAAGACAATTTCAGAGCAAGGTACTTTCTTAATGTCCCTCCTAAACTCATTTTCCAACTTGAAATACCTATCTGTTTCACCCACAACTATACTTTGCCGACTTTTGTTTACCTCAACACCAACGAATACTCTTCAAAGACAATTTCAGAGCAAGTTAATTTCTTAATATCCCTACTAAACTCATTTTCCAACTTGAAGTACTTATATTTTTCACCCACAACTATACTTTACAGCTTTTTGTGTACCTCAACACCAAGAAAAACTTTTCAAAGACCATTTCAGAGCATGTTACTTTCTTAATGTCCCTCCTAAACCAATTTTACAAGTTGAAGTACTTATCTTTTTCACCCACAACTATACTTTACAGCTTTTTGGATACCTCAACACCAAGAAATACTTTTCAAAGACCGTTTCAGAGCAAGTTACTTTCTTAATTTCCCTCATATACCCATTTTCCAACTTGAAGTACTTATCTTTTTCACCCACAACTATACTTTACAGCTTTTTGGATACCTCAACACCAAGAAATACTTTTCTCGTAAGAAAAAAAGGCCCAGGACATAAAAAATTTCAATTTCAATTCTAAATTTTTCCGTAGAATATAGAAGAAGTTATACAGTGATTGTGATTATTTTCTATGATCATAAAAAGTATCATTTTAATTCTAAATATTCTTAAATTCAGTTCCATCGTTTTTCAAAGAGATGAAAAAATTTAGAGTTCTGTTTCTAATATTTTTCTGGAAGACGAAAAGTTCAACTTCAATTCTTAATTTTCTAAATGATAATGAAACAAGTTATTGATCAAGTCTATTTTGTCAAAATATTATAAAATTTTCTACTTCAATTAAGATTTTTATCAGAGATGAAAAAATTTAAAATATTGTTCCAAATTTTTCCTAGAAGATAGAAAAGTTCAAGTTCTAATCTGAATTTTATCAAAGAACATAATTCAATTCTAATTTCTCCAGAAAAAATAAAAAGCTTCCACTTCAGCTTTAAGTTCACCAAGACATAAAAAATTTAAAGTTCAGTTCTAAATTTTTCTGTAGAAGATAGGAAAAGTTATACCATGATTGTGATTATTTTCTATGAAGATGAAAAGTTTCACTTTAATTCTAAATTTTCTTAAATTCAATTCCGGCTTTTCTCAAAGAGATGAAAAAATTTAAAGTTCTGTTCCAAATATTTTCCCGGAAGAAGAAAAGTTCAACTTTGATTCTGAATTTTCTTTATGAAAATGAAATAAGTTATTGATCAATTTTATTTTCATAAAATAATATAAAATTTTCCACTTCAATTCAGATTTTTCTCAAAGAGATGAGAAAATCTTAAATATAGTTCCAAATTTTTCATAGAAGATTGAAAAAGTTATACTATGATTGTGATTATTCTTCGTGAAGATAGGGAGCTCCACTTTAATTCTAAGTTTTCTCGAAGAAGTGCAAAATATACAAGTTCTCTTCTGAAATTTACCAATGAAAATGAAAAAGCTTCCATTTCAGATCATAATTTCTCAAAGACATAAAAATTTAAAGTTCAATTCTAAATTTTTCCATAGAAGATAGGAATGGCTATACTATGACTGTGATTATTTACCATAAAGATAAAAAGTTTCACTCTATTTCGAATTTTTCTTAAATTCAGTTCATTCATCTAACCACCAAAAAAACAATAGGTTAGTTATAAATAAATATTAATAAATAATAATAAACATTTCTCCAAGTTTAAGTTAGGTTAGGTTATGTTAACATATCATGAGCGATCATGATAAGATAAACTAACTTAAACATGGTAAAAAGAATAAATTAGGTTAGGTTAGGCCAGATTAAGTTAGGTTAGGTTAAGTTAGGTTAAGTTAGGTTAGGTTAGCCTACGTACGCGCGCGTACGTAGGCTAACCTAACCTAACTTAATCTAACCTAACCTAATTTAATCTTTTTACCATGTTTAAGTTAGATTAGGTTAGCTTATCATGAGCGCTCATGATAAGTTAACCTAACCTGGCCTAACTTAAACATGGAGAAATGTTTCTAATAATTCTAAAAATTTAGAATTGAACTTTAAATTTTTATGTCTGAGAAATTATGAACTTAAATGGAATCTTTTTCATTTTCATTGGTAAATTTCAGAATTGAGCTAACTTTTTTTCTCCTCTCTAAGAAAATTCAGAAGAGAACTTGTACATTTTGCACTTCTTCGAGAAAACTTAGAATTAAAGTGGAGCTCCATATCTTCATGAAGAATAATCACAATCAAAGTATAACTTTTTCTATCTTCTATGAAAAATTTGGACTAAAATTTAAAATTTTTTCATCCCTGAGAAAAATCTTAATTGAAGTAGAAAACTTTATGATATTTGACACAAAAGAATTGAGCAATAATTTATTTCCTTTTCATTGAGAAAATTAGGAATCGAAGCTGAACTTTTAGTCTTCAGGCAACATATTTGGAACATAACTTTTAAATTTTTTTATCTCTTGAGAAACGATGTAACTTAATTTAAGAATATTTAGAATTAAAGTGAAACTTTTTATCTTAATAGAAAATAATCACAATCATGGTATAGCTTTTACTATCTTCTACGAAAAAATTTTGAAGCGAAATTGAAATTTTTTATGTCCTGAGCCTTTTTTTCTTCCGGGAAAAGTATTTCTTGGTGTTGAGGTACCCAAACATTTGTAAAGTATAGTTTTGGGTGAAAAAGATAAGTAGTTCAAGTTGGAAAATGGGTTTAGGATGAAAATTAAGAAATTAATTTGCTCTTAAGTGGTCTTCGAAAAGTATTTCTCGGGGTTGAGATATCAAAAAAACTGTAAAGTATAGTTGTGGGTGGATAAGATAAGTACTTCAACTTGTAAAATGGGATTTGTAGGGACATTAAGAAAGTAACATGCTCTGAAATGGTCTTTGAAAAGTTTTTCTTGGTGTTGAGGTAACCAAAAAGCTGTAAAGTATAGTTGTGGGTGAAAAAGATAAGTACTTCAAGTTGGAAAATAGGTTTAGAAGGGACATTAAGAAAGTAACTTGCTCTGAAATGGTCTTTGAAAAGTATCTCTTGGTGTTGAGGTATCCAAAAAGCTGTAAAGTATAGTTGTGGATGAAAAAGATAAGTACTTAGAGTTGGAAAATGTGTTTAGGATGGAAATTTAGAAATTATCTTGCTCTGTTTTGGTATTTTTTTATTTTTTCTTTTTGTTTTGTTTACCAAAATGCTGTACTTTATAGTTGTTGGTGAAAAGATAAGTTCTTTAAGTTGGAAAAAGAGTTTAGGAGAGATATTAAGAAAATCACTTTTTCTGAAATGGTCTGAAAAGTATTTTTTGGTGTTGAGATATCCAAAAAGATGTAAAGTATATTTGTGGG
>NW_028299930.1:0-3000 GCF_049724085.1 Artemia sp. Qi Xiang Cuo
CACTCAGAAAAGCCCGAAATAGTAATTTACATATCCCAAATCATAGGTTTCAGACATCATTCACCTATGAAAGACTAAGAAACCTTAGCTCAGATAAGCCTGAAATAGCGAAACTACTCATCCCAAACTAGAAGTTTCAGACAACAAATGCCTATGACTGAATAATAATAATATATCTGAAAATCTCAAATAGCAAACTAGACATCCCAAATCATATGTTTCAGACACCACACACCTATGAACGGCTAAGAAATCTAGCTCAGAAAAGACAAAAATAGCAAACCACTCATCCCAATCATAGGTTTCAGTCAACACACACCTAGGAAAGGCTAATAAATCCAGCTCAGAAAAGTCAAAAATAGCAAACTACGTATCCCAAATCATAGGTTTCAGTCAACACACACCAACGAAAGACTAAGAAACCTAGCTCAGAAAAGTCAAAAATAGCAAACTACTCATTCCCAAACTATAGGTTTCAGACAACATTCACCTACGAAATACTAGAAAACCTTAGCTCAGAAAAGCCTGAAATAGCAAACTACACATCCCAAATCATAATTTTCTGACAACACATACCTATGAAAGGCTAAGAAACCTAGCTCAGAAAAGTCGAAAATAGCAAACTACACATCCCAAATCATAGGTTTCAGACATCACACACCTATGAAAGACTAAGAAATCCAACTCAGAAAAGCCCGAAATAGTAATTTACATATCCCAAATCATAAGTTTCAGACAGCATTCACCTACGAAATACTAAGAAACCTTAGCTCAGAAAAGTCTGAAATAGCCAACTACTCATCCCAAACTCGAAGTTTCAGACAACAAACACCTATGAGTGACTAAGAATCCTAGCTATGAAAAGTCCAAAAAGCAAACTATACCTCCCAAATCATAATTTTCTGAAAGGACACACCTCTGAAAGGCTAAGAAATCTAGCTCAGAAAAGTCAAAAATAGCAAATTAACCATCCCAAATCATAGGTTTCAGTCAACACACACCTACGAATGGCTAAGAAATCCTGCTCAGAAAAGTAAAAAAATAGCAACCCACACATCCCAAATCATAGGTTTCAGACACCACACACCTATGAAAGACTAAGAAATCCGGTTATGAAAAGTCAGAAAAGGAAATTACATAGCCCAAATCATAGGTTTCAGACATCACGTGCCTATGAAAGACTAAGAAATCTAACTCAGAAAAGCCCGAAATAGTAATTTACATATCCCAAATCATAAGTTTCAGACAGCATTCACCTACGAAATACTAAGAAACCTTAGCTCAGAAAAGTCTGAAATAGCCAACTACTCATCCCAAACTCGAAGTTTCAGACAACAAACACCTATGAGTGACTAAGAATCCTAGCTCTGAAAAGTCCAAAAAGCAAACTATACCTCCCAAATCATAATTTTCTGAAAGGACACACCTATGAAAGGCTAAGAAATCTAGCTCAGAAAAGTCAAAAATAGCAAATTAACCATCCCAAATCATAGGTTTCAGTCAACACACACCTACGAATGGCTAAGAAATCCTGCTCAGAAAAGTCAAAAAATAGCAACCCACACATCCCAAATCATAGGTTTCAGACACCACACACCTACGAAAGACTAAGAAATCCGGTTATGAAAAGTCAGAAATAGCAAATTACATATCCCAAATCATAGGTTTCAGACAACACTCACCTATGTTTGTGTGTGTGTGTGTGGAGGCGTGTGTCTGGTGCGTGGTAGGGGTGGGTGGGGGGGTGGGTCTTGGTGTGTGAGTGTGTGTGTGTGTGTCTGTGTGTGTGTGTGTGTGTGTGTGTGTGTGTGTGTGTGTTTGTGTGTGTTTGTGTGTGTGTGTGTGTGTGTGTGTGTGTGTGTGTGTGTGTGTGTGTGTGTGTGTGTGTGTGTGTGTGTGTGTGTGTGTGTGTGTGTGTGTGTGTGTGTGTGTGTGTGTGTGTGTGTGTGTGTGTGTGTGTGTGTGTGTGTGTGTGTGTGTGTGTGTGTGTGTGTGTGTGTGTGTGTGTGTGTGTGTGTGTGTGTGTGTGTGTGTGTGTGTGTGTGTGTGTGTGTGTGTGTGTGTGTGTGTGTGTGTGTGTGTGTGTGTGTGTGTGTGTGTGTGTGTGTGTGTGTGTGTGTGTGTGTGTGTGTGTGTGTGTGTGTGTGTGTGTGTGTGTGTGTGTGTGTGTGTGTGTGTGTGTGTGTGTGTGTGTGTGTGTGTGTGTGTGTGTGTGTGTGTGTGTGTGTGTGTGTGTGTGTGTGTGTGTGTGTGTGTGTGTGTGTGTGTGTGTGTGTGTGTGTGTGTGTGTGTGTGTGTGTGTGTGTGTGTGTGTGTGTGTGTGTGTGTGTGTGTGTGTGTGTGTGTGTGTGTGTGTGTGTGTGTGTGTGTGTGTGTGTGTGTGTGTGTGTGTGTGTGTGTGTGTGTGTGTGTGTGTGTGTGTGTGTGTGTGTGTGTGTGTGTGTGTGTGTGTGTGTGTGTGTGTGTGTGTGTGTGTGTGTGTGTGTGTGTGTGTGTGTGTGTGTGTGTGTGTGTGTGTGTGTGTTACCCCGGTGGCGCTTCTCTGGTCCGGGGACCTTTGGGGGCCGGGGGCGGGCCTTTGGGGCACTGGGTGGGCCTTTGGGCACTGGGAGGGCCTTTGGGGGCCGGGGAGACATTTGGGGACCGGTGGTGGGCCTTTGGGACCCCGTTGGTCCTTTGGGAGCTCGATGGGCCTTTGGGGGGGGCCCGGGGATGGCCAGTGGGGGTCTGGGTGGGCCTTTGGGGCACAGGGAGGGTCTTTGGGTGCCTGGGGGACATTTGGGGACCGGTGGAGGGCCTTTGGGACTCCGTTGGTCCTTTGGGAGCCCGGGGGACCTTTGAGGACCAGGGGAGGGCCTTTGGGGCAGTTGGGGGCCGGTGGAGGGCCTTTGGGACCCCGTTGGTCCTTTGGGAGCTCGATGGACCTTTGGGGGGCCCGGGGATGGCCGTTGGGGGTCTGGGTGGGCCTTTGGGGGCGCCGGTGGCCCTTTGGGAGCTTGG
>NW_028299931.1:0-1000 GCF_049724085.1 Artemia sp. Qi Xiang Cuo
CTCTAGGAGACGCTTTTCGGGTGGCATTTTTACTTAAATTTCTTAAAATTCATATCCTTCAATTTTCACTAATACGAATTCGAATTTTAAAGGTGGTCTTCCAAAAGGCTTACTCTTACAACTTTAAAATTTTTTAACACGAAAAAAAACTATTTGCTCTCCCGTAGACTGAGCGTCCTCCGTCCACAAGAAACCCATTCTTGCTGTGGCACTTTTTTCCTTCTTTTTTTTCTTTTTTTCAGCGCTTTTTAAGACCAACCTTAATCAACAAAAAAACCAAAATACAACCAACCCATCAACAAAAAACCAAAAATAACCTTAATACCTACGTGCATGAGGGCACAGAACTGAACAGAATCTTGAACCATGTCTCCTACGGACGAGGAGACCACCCACGGCGGGGCTGGTCCTTCCAGCTCAACTACGTGTGCCCTTCGTCCCCCATTCGCTTGAGTTCTTGATATAATTTTATGAGTCTTAAATACATTCCGAGATCTAGGGCAGCGGAAGCGATGAATACCATCGGAAAACTTGTTCTGCTCAGTAGAAGACTTAGTAGTAGAAGACTTAGTGTTTATACTTGTGTTAACCGAGCTTAGTTTGATTTACTGAAGCTCATTTGTCGAGTCTCTTAGGGTTGTCATTTGCGCTGTGATTATCGAGATGATTACTGAAACGTACCAATAAATATCTGAGAAACTAGTTATTTTTTTTAGTTGGTTGCTTTACTTAGCGCTTTTTACTAATAACTCGGTAGTAACAGTTTTTCTGACTGTTGCTTTACAGTTTTCTCTTCAAATACCCAAAGGCCTGGGTTCAATACCAAGAAAGTTGGATTCTAAGTACATTCGGGAGAAGGGGATCTGTGTGTCTTCCAGATTCTTTCGTGTCAAAGCACCAGATTCCTTTTTTTTTTAGCACAATCATGAATCTGATATACAACGGGTCGTCATGACACATCCACATAACGTAGAATTATGTAGGTTGAAAGGGAAAGGCG
>NW_028299932.1:0-2000 GCF_049724085.1 Artemia sp. Qi Xiang Cuo
TTTTAACCCTTATTCCAAATGTTATAATTGACTTGCTTGCAAATGTACCCATGACTTCTTCTGATCTGAGTGTAGTAATCTAGTTGAAAGACTATTAAAACTTAGTAAATTGCTGTGATTTTAATGCATTAAGTTAGAGAGAAATTAACACAAAATTGAAACTATCCCTATTGGTTTACTAGTATTATGAATGTTGCATGATCAACTAAAGGTATAAATCTGTTCTTTCTTGATGATTAATGTATTTGGTCTGTGATGTAAAGACACAAAATAAGAAACATATTTAACACATCTCTTAAAAATAAATTTCAGAGACAAAATCACTGAAATTTGACTATAGTAATTGAAGATTTTATCTCTAACCTTAATTATTATTTGTGTATGTAGTTTTTTTTTGGATGATCAATGCTGTATTTGGTTCAATTTGTCAAGGGACAAATTAATGTAAGTACTTAAGGAAAAATTTTGTATTTAAGCTCTAATAAATATTTTGATCCTTCTTGAAAAGAAACATAAATTCTATTGATTTAATATAAATACTGTTGAAGTTTGGTTAGGCTGGTTTAATTCAGTCTACACTCTTAATCCTTGTTTGATCATTATATAAAAAAAAAAATCCTTTATGTATAGTTCTTGAAGCTATAAAGGACTTGGCAAATCAAAGGATTGGGGAAATCAGTAACTATGATTTCATCATAAGATACACAGCACTGATATTTATATATTTACTTAGGTAGGTCTTTTCCATATTCTCTATATTAAGTTTATATTAATTGCTTTAAATATTTATGAAGAAGTCTATTAATTTGTTGTCTTAATAATACTTTTCCCTTTATTTACTTAGTAGTAATAATAATTGAAGCTTTTTTTTCAGATAAAATCACAAACAAATCGGTGATTGTGTGTGATTAAAATTTTACAAAAAAGAATAGATAATTGAGCATATAACATTATTGTGAAAAATATTGAATACAATGACAAAGACTGTTATTTTGACTATTTTAGGCTTAGTCCTGAACAATTTAATGAAATATAATCGCTTGTCAAAAATGACATTAAAAAGGACTTTACATCCTGGCGGGAGCCTATAAGCACCAAAGAAAGGCTAGCCATTACCCTTCGATACCTTGCAACTGGAGAAAGCAGAAGATCTCTCTCTGCTCAATATTTAGTGGGACGTTCTACTATTTCGAAAATCATATGTGAGACCCCAGAGGCAATTTGGATAAACCTGAAAGACACTTACATGAAATCACAAAGCAAGGATGATTTTAAAAATATTGCAGGAGATTTTAAAAGAAAGTGGGATTTTCCTAATTTCCTAGGAGCCATAGATGGTAAACATATCAGAATAAAGTGCCCAGATAATAGTGGATCAAAATTTTATTCATACAAAAAGTTTCTCAGTGTTGTATTAATGGCAGTAGTGGATGCCAATTACAAATTTTGTTTCATTGATGTTGGAGCAGAAGGGAGTGCTGGTGACTCAGGAGTATTTGGTAGATCAGATTTTGGCAATGCCATTATTGATGCCTCCCTTGATGTTCCTGAACCAAAGGCTTTAGGAACTGGAGCAGTTGTCCCTTATGTGTTTGTGGCAGATGAGGCTTTTCCACTGAAATGCAACATATTAAAGCCATTTCCTGGTGGCTTAGAGCTGATTGATAGGGAGAAACGAATATTTAATTACCGTCCTTCTCGAGCAAGGATGGTGGTTGAGAATGCATTTGGGATATTAGCAGCAAGATGGCGCATATTCCATTCACCAATAGACAGTAATATAGAGACAGTGAAAAGTATAATAAAGGCATGTTGCTGTCTCCATAATTTTATCATAACAGAAAATCAATTAGTTCTAGATTTGTTATCGTCCCTAAGCAAAAAGAAGTCCCAAGTGTTTGGGGACAAATATTTCAGAGACAGGGCTCCAATAATTATACAAATCTTGCATTACAAGTTTGCAATAAGTACAAGGAGTATTTCTGCTCATCTGAAGGATT
>NW_028299933.1:0-1000 GCF_049724085.1 Artemia sp. Qi Xiang Cuo
TTTATCCATATAGGATTCTCTGTGCTTCTTAATCGCCCACGTGATTGCTATTCCAGCACATGTGACTGGAATCCCAATAGCAAAAAATTTAATAATACTCATCTTACAGCTCTTTATAAATAACTAATTGAAATGCCTGGAAATGCTCGTATATATTGTAAAAGTGACGTCATGGTTGTCATATTGCTGCTATTTTATACCAAGAGTGACGTCATACTATCTGTAATAATATGTATATACAACCTGAAATGGCTTCATACAAAATATGACGTCATGCAAATTCATGAAAACAATGAGAAATGAGACTGATAATAGCAGAATTTACCTGAGAAATATTTTATTAGTTCTCTAATAAGTCTTTCTTAAGGAGAGTAGTTTACAAAATGATAAAGCCAACTTAAAACTTATAATACATTATATTGTGATGAATTATTTAAATCTAGAAAGACAAAAATACATGTTCAGTCATATTACGCTGTGCATGGTTGCCAGCAGGGGGGCAGAGGGGGGGGGGCACGACCCCCATGGAAATTTTTGACTATAAAGTAATTATAAGGAAACAAAAGGAAAGAAAGAAGAATAGAGAAAAACTTTGGAAAAAATATATGTTGCCCAATTGTTGGCTGCCTGCCAATAGATTTTGACCATTAAATAGGAAAATAAAAGTTCTAATTTTTGACTGAGTAACTCCTTTCGAGTTTTCCA
Organism: Artemia sp. Qi Xiang Cuo; assembly: GCF_049724085.1. Lineage (NCBI taxonomy): Eukaryota > Metazoa > Arthropoda > Branchiopoda > Anostraca > Artemiidae > Artemia > Artemia sp. Qi Xiang Cuo. The sequence continues at coordinate 706 of NW_028299933.1, forward strand.
CAAAGATTTTTTCTATATGATTTTGCTGGAGCAACAAAAAAAATCAAATTTTTCACAGTAATGAATGGTAAGTAAATAACGATCCTTGTCAATAACGAAAGTGTAAGAGCCTAAATATTGATAACATTCAATCGAAGAATCAGCTTTTTATGGCGATCTTAAATATATATATTTGTTTTTTAGTAATTAGTCCACAAGAAAGTTCATATAATTATAGAGAACACAAGGAAAACAACTTAATAAAGGGCAATTTTGATGAAAAATATACCGCAAATATTTACTTTCATTTCAAGAG
>NW_028299934.1:0-3000 GCF_049724085.1 Artemia sp. Qi Xiang Cuo
TAACTCCCCCCCCCACCAATTTGAAAAAAAATAGTCAAAGTAAAATGTACCATGCATTGTACAAACTGGTAATTTTTTTTAATACCATAATTTGACTCACCTTCCTGACGTTTCCTTCCTTTTTCGTTTCCTGACGACGTCAGGACCCGAAAAAATGCAATTAAAATATATAATTTGGGCTATAAATTCGCGCATAACAGGGGGGGGGGGTGAAGAAAAGGGAAGTGCTTTTAGGAAGCACTTAAAAATAAATTGTAAATTTTCACATTATTACTCTTAGACATAGTTTAAATAGTAGCCACAGTAATAGTATTGGTATTAAGAGTAGTTTGATTAATAGTAATAGCAGTAATACTGATAGAAGCAGTAGCATTAATGTATTGCCTTTTGATCAATTAAACGTCCCTCTTGTCGAGTCCGTGAAGTTTCAACTTAATACATATTGTCTTTTGGTGAGATGATTATCCCCTTTAAGCATTCTCTGAAAATTCCAACTTACCCAAATCAATTCTTGAGAAACGCTCTTTTGACAATGTACATGCACATAGCGTCTTTTGATTTTGTTCAAATTTTCCCTCAATATTTTAAATGAAGTAGTGATGTAGTAGTATTAGTGGCTGTAGCTGTATTTGTAGTGGTAGTGTGCAAATATGGTCTTTTTGATCATCTCCCTTATCATTTCCTGAAAGTTCCAAGTGAATATACTCAGTCATTTCTGAGTTACGATTTTTTGACAATCCAAATGCACATAACGTGTTTTGTTTTAGTTCAACACTCCCCTTAACATTCTCTGAAAGGCTCACCTGAATGCCTTTCGTCGTTTTGGAAGGTAAAGTTCAAACATGCTCACCTTTCTCAATAACATATGGTAAATGTAAACAATGAACGAATTGCTTAACTTACAGCCCTTGTCCTGAGGGCTGTGGGAAGGTTGACATCCCCAAGTACATAATTACTTGACCTTTCAACAATGCTGAACAAAATAGGCCGACTAAAATTTTGAGTGGGTATTTTTAGGGGAATAATAGGCTTGTGGAGAGGGCTGGTTGCCCTCTATTCATTTTTGACACTTAAAAAGGGCGCTAGAACTTCCGACTTCCAATCAATTGAGCCCCATCCGATTCAAAGTTTATACGACCACCCGTTCAGTAAAAACCAGTAAAAACCTACTGCAAAATACTCGATAATTTCAAGTATGCCATCATAACATAACTTACAAACCTCGCCCTTGAGCTCTGGGGGGTTATGTCCACCCCGAAGGCATTGTTATATGCTCTTTGGATCACTGTGAACAGAATGGCTATATCACAATTTCGATCGGATGTGGTTGGTGAAAAGAGGGTGTCCGGAAGGAGGGGGTGTGTGTGCCCTACATCACTTTTGACTCTTAAAAGAGAACCAGAACTTTATAATCCCAATCAAATTAGCCTCTTCTAAAGTTCACACGGCCATCCCTTCCATTAAAACCTTATATGCCTTCGGGGTATAACTTATAATCCTTGCCCCCATATTCTGGGGGAGGGTGGGGGGGGGTGTAAACCCTGAGGCCTTGATATGTGATCTTTTGACTATTTTTGAACAAATAGCTTTCTCAAATTTCTATCGGATGCATTTGCTGAAAATAGGACGTGAGGGGGAGGCTAGTTGCCCTTGGATCACTTTGACTCTTTAGAAGGGCAGCAGAGCTTCTGATTTCCAATTTAATGAGCTTCCTCCAAAGTTTATGGGACCACCCTTTCCATAAAAATCTCATATGTTCCTGGGTCATAACTTAAAAGCCTTGACTTGAGGGATTTGTGTGTGTGTGGGGGGGGGGGGTATCATCGTCAAAGATATGCTTACTGAACCTTTCAAGTACGCTGGGCAAAATTGTATCTCAAGATTTTGATTGGATGTGTTTGGGGAAATGATGGGCGTGGAAGGACCTTAAATCACTTTTGACTATGAAGAAGGGCACTAGAACTTCGTAATTTTCAATCTAATGAGTCCCTTTTGAAGTTTCTACGACAACTCCTTCTATACGCCCTGCCCTGGTCTTAAAAAAAATGACAACAATACATTGTGCCCACATCGCTCTTTACTTAGGCAGCGCTGTTGCGCTGCCTATGATTGGACTCACATAAAACATAAGAAAGGGCAAATGATTAATAATCATTGATAATAATTAAAATATGGATAGAGAATGAAAAAAGGGCAAATGATTAATGACCATTAAGGATAATTGACATCCGGAATACAGGATAGAGAGTGAAAAAACAACGAAAACTCTATTCATAAAATTGCCTGTCCCCCAAAACTCATTGCTACCTTCGGTAAATGGGCAAATGTCTATTTGTCTATTTGCATGAACCAAATTCTGAAGGCTAGACCTAACAAACAGACAGAAATAAAAAAAATATTTTTAGAACTTAAAACCAGTTCTAAGTTTTGTATAATTGCGTAAAATATTGTTCAGGCATGCAATGATAATCTACTGCTCCATAGAAAACACAGTTCATATAATTATCCAGTATGATCATTCCCTATCTCACCCATTATAAAAACAAGGACCGGGGTGCGAGTGCTCCAGAGAACGTATAAACATGAGCGGTATCAGATCTTTTCACGGGTAGACAAGTCAGACGCGAAACAATCGGAAACAAGTGGAAACCCGCTATTACGAATAATGCACTTTACGCGAAACAATCGGAAACCCGCTATTAATAACTGCACGAAGAAGTGGGATGAGCTTTTTGTTCGCACCGAGAACGAAGACCAGAAATGATCTGTGATAAGTTTACTGGATAATTATATGAACTGTGATAGAAAAAGACGAGACATTGGAATTGTGCATAAAAAAAATCCTTCGAGCCGGATTTGAACCAGCGACCTATGGATATCAATTTTACCTCTACAGTCCACCGCTCTACCAACTGAGCTATCGAAGGCTTATTATACCTGAAAAATTAAGCTAGACTACATATACATAAAGCAGGCGTGGCTTATGAGTGCTACAAGCCA
>NW_028299935.1:0-1000 GCF_049724085.1 Artemia sp. Qi Xiang Cuo
TGCCCTTTTTAAGTGACCAAAAAAATTGGAGGGCAACTAGGCCCCTCCCTCGCTCATTTTTTTCCCAAAGTCACCCTATCATAATTTGGAGATAGCCATGTTGTTCAGAATGGTCAACAATATGATAAAAATGTCTTTTAGGATGACTTGATCCCCAAAGTCCCCAGGGGGAGGGCTGAAAGTTATGAACTTTACTCAATGTTAACATATAGCATTGGTTTTTGGGAAGTATACAGACTTTTTCAGAGGAGATTTTTTCTGGTAGGTGGGGGAAGGAGAGGGTCGGGGGCTATATGGAAGGATCTTTCCATGAAGGAAGTTTTCATGGGGGAAGGCCAATTGCCTTGTAGGGGGCGCCGGACTTGCCAGCATTATTTATTGGTTATTGGGAAGTATACAACCTTTTTCAGGAAGGATTTTTTCTGGTGGGGGGGGGCTAGAGGAGGGGATTACTCTGGAGAATATTTCCGTGGAGGATGTTTCTTTGGGGTAAGGGACATTTCTATGAAGGGGGCGCCGGATTTCCAAGCATTACTTAAGAAACGATCGGAAGTTAAATAAAAAAAAACAAGTTTTTTCAACTGAAATGTAAGAAGGAATATTAGAACTTAAAACGAACAGAAATTATAACGTATGTGAGGGGGTTCTCCCCCAAGTCAAAAACACGCACTTTACGCTACAGTTTTTTTTTAGTGATTTAAAAAGAGATATCTATTCTAATTGAACGGCCTTTGTGATTCAGGGGTTTGTGAATCAACATTTTTTTTAACTTTTAACGTAAAGAGCGTGGTATTGACTAAGGGTAGAACCCCTTCATATAAGTAATAACATATACGTAATAAAAAAAAAACAATAAAAAAACAAGCGATAGGGCTCAATAGTAATCGAAACTTTTAAAAAAGAAATTTTTATGTCAATAAATGTATAAAAAGAATGTGTTTATAATGCTGATCATAAATATATAAATTTTATTAAGATTATTGTTACTCATCAATGGCTA
>NW_028299936.1:0-5000 GCF_049724085.1 Artemia sp. Qi Xiang Cuo
TTTCCCCCTTCTCAAGCAGGAATTTCCAAATGATTTATATGATTTGTTGACGGTCAAGGACATATATCCTTATGACTATTATTGTTCCATGTCGAGATTCGCCGAAGAAACTATTCCTCCAATTGAATCGTTTTACGATATTCTTCACGATCGTAGGTGCACCCCCGATGAATAAACTTTTTTTAAAAAAGTTTGGGCAGAGGGAGGTTGTAAAAATGGCCTTGACTACTGCAAGCTGTATTTGTCGAGTGACGTGTTAGCTCTGTTAGACATTATGTGTAAAAATACGGACAAAATCTATGAGGAATTTAATTTTGATTTGGGCTATTATTTTTCATCTCCTCATCTAGTGATGGACCTCATCCTAAAAATTAGTGGGAAAAAAATTGGGCTAATCACAGATATTGATCAGCATCTGTTCATTGAAAGATCAATGAGGGGGGGTTTTATTTTTAACGGTGACCGTATCTTGGAAACTGATCCTACTGGAAAGAGTACGGGGACAAAATCGGATGCAGTTTTCCTTGACATGTATTCTCTACCCCTCGGCCATGTCCCATTACGCGCTACCTTGCGGTGACTATAAATGGCTCAATGACCCTCAAGCTCCCCATTTCCGCACCATTGACAGTTTTGAGGAGAATGGACCGGTTGGATGGTTTTTTGAAATTGATGGGGAGATACCAGTCGAGCTTCACGATTCAGTAAAGGATTTTGTTTTCCCATGCATCTATAGACCTGTGACTAAGGACTCTTTGAGCCCTCGCAATTGGTGTTTAGTCGAGGTGGACGGATTGCATTGGACACATTCAAAACAAAAACTTAATGCTGACCTTTTGCCGAAAAAAACATAGTTGTACATCGTGTGGCTTTAAAATGTATGTGCCACAGCGACTTCAACGTTACACAGGTTCACAGAGCACTCCAGTTTAGTCAAAAATCATATCTGAAAACGTTTGTTGACACTTTTATCAAGAAACGTTCTGCAGCACAGACGAATGACGAAAAAGAAATTTATAAGCTCATTTTGAATTCAGCTTTCGGCAAAATGTGTGAGAGTGTTCGCAATAGGAATCGTTGTGACGTTGTGACCAATCCCAAATAATCTGCTCGAATCATTGCCTATCTCAATTACACTTCCTTCACAATCATTGGCCCGGCCGTGGGACTATTGAGTAGGAAAAAAAGACGAAGTGTCTTGAATAAAAATATTGCTGCAGGCAGTGCGATCTTTGAGATCTCTAAAAAGCTCATGTTGGAATTCTTCTACAATGTGGCTAGGGTACAGTGGCCGGAAAAGGGGCAAGTAGAGGTCTGCTACGGGGACACGGATTCTCTACTGTTAAAAGTAAAAACCCCAAATCTAATTGATGATTTGGCGCACGGTGTAATTATCAGCTCACGGATGGACTACACAAATTGGAGTAGTCTTTACCAAGAGCTAGTGAAACGTCGGGCACCAAATCAGCTTTTATTTTTTAAATCAGAAACGGGAAGCGACATGATTTCCCGTGGTATGTTTGTAAGTCCGAAGAGGTACTTTATACAAACACACGACGAGGAAATCAAGAAACGTTGCAAAGGAGTACCCAACCGCTATGTGGATAAAAATTTCGACATGGACATTTATAGGAGTTGTATTCTTCAAAATACAATTCCACGAGCCAAATTGCTGGCAATTCGTTTTCTCAAATACAGGAACTTTACTGTAAATGTAGATAAAATTGCCATGAGTACCATCTCCGACAAGGTCTATGTTTGTCCAGATGGTGTGACTACCCTCCCCCTTGGTCACTATTTAACCTCAGACCGGGCCAAATTTATTAGCCATGGGGAAAGTCTCGGTTTGAATAAAGTCCTGTAAATTATTTCCTAAGACCTTTGAGGGGGGCCTCGCTGCCTTTGGAGGGGGGGCCTCGCGGCCCGGGGGGGGGGGGCAGCTGCCAGCGGGGGCGTACCGCCACTATCAAAGTTATCTTTTTTTTTTACTTAGAGCAGATTTTTTTTTGTAAATGTTTCATTAAAAAAAAAAGTGATATTATTTCAATTCCTTTAATGTAATTTTGTTTTTTTTATCTATAAATAAACAAAAAAAAGTGAATTTATTTAAGTGTTTTTTCTCTGTATGCCTATGTAAATGTTGTATTTTTTTATTATAAATAAATTAAAAAAAAAGTGTATTTTTTCATGTTTAATGTGCTTTTTTCAATGTATTGTAACTTTATTTTTATGCATATAATAAAAGAAAATATGATTCTTTAATCGTCTTCTTCTTTTTCTTATTATTCTTGAAGAGAGTAGTAGTAGGGAAATTATTTAGTCATTAGACAATTATGGTCTACAGTTAGTTGTCCAGGTGAACTGTTGAAGGGAACATGTATCAATTTAAAACACCATTCAGATCGTTTCTGTGTGGGCCCTCAATGTCGGGCAAAACAACACTCTTAACTAAAATAATTAAAAATTGCAATAAAATGTTTGTGGAAAAGCCGAAAAAAATCTACTATTGTTACAGTATTTGGCAGGAGTCATACGATAAAATAAAAGCAATTGCTGCCACCATGAGATTGGTGCATATACAATTCATACAGGAACTTGATGTTTTCAACATTACTGAACCAAAATCTTGGCTGATCATTGACTATCTGGCTGAATCTATTGAAAAATGGTCCCAGGAAATGCTACAAATGTTCACTGTTCGCTCTCATCATGAACAGATTTCCGTTACTCTGGCTCTAAACAATCTCTTTCAGCAGAGCAAATGTATGCAAACATTTGTATTGAACTGCACCTACTATATCATCTACAGAGTTGTTCGTGATTCTAGCTCGCTAATAACCCTCAATAAACAAATCCATCCAGGTGCCCCTAAATTTCTGCTCTCAGCATACAATCCGGCAACTAATAAACACTACGGTTATATCCTATTGGATCTTAATCAAAATACACCCGAAGATCTGCGTGTAGTCACAGATATTTTCGACAATGAAATTACAGTATATCTTCCCGTGAACACTAAAAAGACCTATTAGTCGCTATCATGACACCGAAAAAACTACATGAAAATAGACATTTGTTTTCAGTTCTAAGCACTTCAAAACCTCCACTTAGGAAAGCCATACTCAAAAACGGTATTGACAATGTTTTCATTAATCTTGTATCTTATCTTTGTTTAAATTTGACCAAGGTCAATGTTCAACTAGCATAACTACTTAAACAAGAGTCAAATGAACATCGTTCTATTGTACGTACATTGACCTGTAAAAACAAAGGAAAGAATTTAAAAAGGAAACGAGTTCTTCAGGCGGGCGGTAGTTTTTTCACACTTTTACTGCCAATAATTGCAGGACTTGTAAACAGTTTTCTCTAGACGGCAAAACCCTATAAATTGACTCCAATAGAACTCGCTCTCTCACCCGTGGAACACTTCGAGAACAATCTAAGTAAATTCCTCGACAATGAAAATATTGAGGACGATAAAAAACTGCTTTTACTTCAAGATGCACTTCGCCGAGTGGACAAACACAGGTCCTATCGGTCGAAGCCCACTGCTGCTGCTGCTGGTGGAATTGATCACAAAAAAGAATCATCTCCGCAAGTATCTGCTGCTGCTGGAACAAAATTGAACAAGGGGTATTGTGTTTCATTTTTATGTAGATTGGTATATCTAAGTCCTCGCACATATTGTGAACAAAGTAAACGACTCCTAACCTATCTCTTGGGAAATGATCAAGATCACATTCAAGGTGATAGCACTGGGAAAGGGATTGTAATTCGGGGTAAGAGCTATAATCTACTTGATTTAATCTATGACATGGTTACAAATCGTAAAGGACTAATATCATTTGACACTCATCTATACGACTTTCTAAATACATTAAACTTCCCCAAAAGTCTTATTGGCAATAGACAAATTCTAAGAAAATTAAATGAACATGCATCATCATCATCAACAACATTGACACCATTAAAATATGAACTTGAAGAAGAAGAAGATTTTAAATCAATTTTGGAAAATACTAGCACAACGCTAATAGCTAGACAAAAGAGAAGACTAATCAAGTTAACGTCACCACCACCACCAGCAGCCAGTATAGAAAAAGGTAGCGGACGTTACACAACGTGTTTAGGTTCAAAATGGTTGAAGTTCTGAAAGATGTTTATGAAAATATTGGTGAGGCGGGGAGTTTAAGTTCCCCCACCACTCTTTCCAAAGTCACTGGTGTTCGCACTAAAAGTTTACAAGACTATCTACAAAATGAATCAAGTTACACTCTGCAGACAAATCATAGACTTCGTGCCAATCAATATCGAAAAACTAAAGCCTTTTACCCGTTGCATATAATACAAGCAGATCTCCCGACTCTAGATGAGATTCAACGACGTCACAATACACCGTACAAGTACACTCTACTTGCAATGAGTATTTATAGTCGTTATGCATTTGCAATTCTATTGCGATCAAACCGAGGTGTTGAAGTTGCTTAGGCCATTAAAAGTATTTTCGAACACGATTAATATAAAAAAAATTCAGACGGATCGTGGTAGTGAATTTGTTAATCCTCATGTTGCAAAAGTACTAGAGAAATTTAGTTCACTGCTCTATAATAGTTACAGTCCTATAAAGGCTGCATTGGCCGAACTATTGATAAGAACTATTAGACTTTTAATTTCAAGATATTGTACATTGAAAAATACATCGCCTTTTATTCATGATTTTGATAAAATAATGTTGATTTATAATCAACTACCTCATCGATGATTGTCAAACTCTACTTCAACGGAAGTTCACCATTCTTATCATGATACAGTTGACACTTTTCTTAAACAATATTCCAATGAATCGGTTGAAAAGAATAAAAATAAATTCAATGTGTGTGAGACTGTCCAAATTAATAGAACAACTAATGTTTTTGAAAAGGGGAATTACTTGTGGTCCACTGAACTTTTTAAAGTGGCAAAAATCCTAGACACTAAACCCATAACTTATCGTCTGCGTG
>NW_028299937.1:0-5000 GCF_049724085.1 Artemia sp. Qi Xiang Cuo
ACCTATGCCTCTTCCAATAAAGTTTAAGATGACAAGCCAGTAAAATTTTCAGCTAGTAAAGCTGCTTCTTGGACGGGACGTCAATCTATTTCAGGTGGGGCTGAGGACCCAGCTCCATGGTTTCAGACGTATGTCGTGTGTTTAAGTATGGCAGTTTTTCTCACATATTTCTTATATTTGCGTGAAGAAAATGATGTTGATGATTTTTTGCAGCGTAATATCTATGACCACGGGCCAGGTCTTGAGAACCCGCATTTAGAAACAGCCCTTATATATAACAAACAGTATGGCTTGGAAACTGCAGCCATAGAAAAGAGACTAGAAGAAATTGATAGTGAAGATAACAGTAGAAGCCCAAAATAGCTATTAATTTATATTCAGTGTCTTATAGGAAGTTTCTAAATATGTAATTCCTGTGTCTCTTGTACAAAAAAAAAAATACAGTTAATTTATTTTTAATCTGACTATTCTTAGTTCCAGAATAATGTAGCATTATAGTTCTAATTAGTACTCGCAAGATCAAGTATTATTGTATACTTTTGTTTAGGAATAATGCAGTGTCATAGTTAAAGTTTTTCTTTTCTGTTCCCTATTGCTACTTTTCTATCATCAGAGAAAGGGCTGAGATGTTTTTAAAAAGATCATAGCCAATACAAGATCTTTATAGCCGCCTTTACACTGAGATTCCTTAAAAATCGGAACGCTATTCAAAAACGGATTTTCTTGCAGTCAAGAAAAAGTGCATACAGCCAATTTTGGGGAGAATTGTATCGAAATTTTATTTTAGGGACGGACTGGGCGGGGGGGGGGAAGGAGGTGGTATTGTCAAAAGATGAATTTTTGCCCCTGTTTTCCAGTGATTAATAAATTGGTTAGAGCATGGAGTAGTCCTAGGTAAAAATTACGCATTCAAGGATGCTACAATTTTTAACTTCGTATTGCTTGGGATATATGGGTATGGAATCCATCTTTTTTTAAGGGTATTGCAGGAATGATATAAGTCAAATCGATGGCAGCACAATAGTGCTTCCTAAGTAAATAGCGATATGGCTTCAATGCATTATTTATTTGTCTTTGTTTTACTTTTTCTGGCTCCTTTGAATGAAAGTAGTTGTCATAGAAACTTTAGAGGGGATACATTCGATCGAAATTTGTAAGTTCTAGAGTCAAAAGTGATTGGAGGGTAACCAGAACCCTATTATTTACATATAGGGTTTAAAAAAGTTATATATATATATATATATATATATATATATATATATATATATATATATATATATATATATATATATATATATATATATATATATATATATATATATATATCCTAACCCATAATTGTCGTTTTTGTATATCTTGTAACCGCCCATGTTTGCTCTTCATTTTCATTTTTGTCACGTTTTTGGATTTTGATTACCTCAGACAAATTAGTAATGGGCTTTGCTTTAGCCGCCAGTAAAGGTGTTGTCACAATTGATGATGCGAATCTTCGTTTTTTAGGCCTTCCAACAGACATTATATTAATATAATGTCAAGAAAATGCTTATTTGCTTATGTGATATCATAAGAAATGCTTATACAATGTAGGCTGCTAACATAGTACATGATGTCATTGGCAAAAACCAAAATTAAGGCTCTTAGCGAATTTTCTCAGACTTCTGACCTATCTAGATCGTTTTTTTTTTTATGCGAGAATATCCCAAGATACCATTTTTCCCGAAAAAAATAGGGAGCCGATTTTGAGGAAAAATACATAAACACACAAGTGATCGTTTGTAAAGATAGTATATACAAAAAAATGTCTGTAGTAAAATCGGCACTGCCATCTCCTTGAATATACGCTTACCCGAACAGTCCTTTTAAAACTTTTCTTAAATTAAAATGTTTAAACCAGGAAAGCATGCATCTTGGTTTTGTAAATAAAGTGAGTGTTCTGATGCATAATATTTTTCTGATTTTTTTTCTTATATAAAAAGGGATTCTTATTATTTTACATCAAATGCATAAAAATTTATGTTTCTTTTATACGTTTTTGTATTACTGTAGCTACACCAACCATAAAGCCTTGCCCTTAGGTTGTAGTTTTTTTTTTTTTTTTTTTTTTTTTTTTTTTTTTTTATTGTTGGTCGTCGTGTCTTCTTGTGTTTACTGATAAACTAATACAAGTGGGGTACTTGGATACGACCCAGTTTACATCCAATGGTGACTAAGAAAAACCCACTAGGCTTGCAATCTGTCATTGATATTCGCAGCACCAGGTATGAACAAAGTTCCAAAGCTGCCTGTAGCAGAATTTGACAGAATTCTAAAAGCTGCCGACACTTTAGCAGCACAGCTTGTATTTTGACAGCTCTTCTTTGAGCAAAAAGCATTTTCATGTGTAAAAAATGGTATTTTCAGACAAAGTCTGCCAACAAATCTGAAAACTGCCAAGTAGCATTGCTACTTTGTTGCCCCACTTTTTCCATGATGGTAAAGCACAAGTAAAAGGGGTGTAATTTTAGAAACAGAAAGAAAACTCCCCCAAAAAGGGTTGATTACTTTGGGTAATCACAGGTAATTCAATTTTGGGGTAATAGCGACGGCAATACTTTGGTTTCTCATCATCCGCTAGAGATGTAACTGGATTGTATTGTATTGGGAACCCGAAGCGGCACTGCAATTTTCCTTTTTTGTTAATCATACAACTGACGTTTGGGTTTAACCCCATTCCGCACGGATTATGAATCGTCCCCAAAACTAGATCACTACTCACGACTGGGCTATGGATTCGATTACCATAACTCATCCTCAATAGCAAATGCATACATGGTAGTCCAGGTTTTTGAAATTCAATTGTATACACATATGCTGCCACCTTTCAAATACCTGTCTTATCCAAGTCATTGATTATTTCATTAAATTTTTGTTCCGCAATTTGAGCAACGAGATCAGGACGAACTTGAGTGGACTGCTCTATAATAAATTCTTTATCATCATATATAATACGTGCTGCTTCTTTAATTTCTGGCCAATCAGTATTGCAAGTAAGCTAAAATAGTTCTCCGGTTCAATTTTATCCATTGGATGCGATGACGTTCAATACGAATAAATGTATTGATAGAATATTGTTGGAAAAATCGTCCACCAAATGTAAGGCTTCTTCTTCTTTCGAAAAACAGCACCTGAAATCTATAATAGACTCCTTTCGGCTTCTAGGAGGTTTCGTCTAAATACCCAATTAGTACACGAAAATCAACGCAACCAACAGATAAACAAAAGTGTTTTTTTTTTCGACGTCACAGTCAATATATTTTTCTTTCTTTTTTCTTTTTGTTTTTCTCTTTTTTTTTCTTCCTTCAATTCTTAAGGAATATAATAGCCTACTCTTGGTTTTGATATAACAAAAATAATTCATATAACAGAAAAAAAGTAAAATAAGAAACAATGGAATTGGATGGTTTGTGGGAAGTACGAGTACTCGAGCTGCCATAATCCCAGCAATTTAAGGCCTGGAGGCCAGCTAGTACCTATTCGGCTCTTGGTACTCGCTCTCGCTCTCTTCTGGACTCACTCCGCTTTCTTCAAACAATATTAGTATCTACGAGAAAATCAATTATGCTTTTGTACAAGTATCTTTCATCTGATGCATTATAATTGGCTTGAAATAGCTCCTCAATATCTTTACTTGTCTTCAGTCTTTCAAATATCCATTTGATATTTGCTTTCTGGTTAGCTGTGCTGTAGCATTAAATAATTATACGTTGTAAAGTCTCAGGTCCTTTTAAACAAAATCTTCAGTATGGGTCATCCCTTTTATTCTATCCGTGTTCTTCCTTTCTTAAAATCAGATAGTTACTCTTTATTCTGAAACAAGGAACATTAGTTTCCTGAAATGGGAAGATCAGAATAAGAGGTAAGAACCGTTTTTGAGGTATTCTATGTTGGGTTGTGTCACATAGAGTAAAAGACCTGGCGTTGATAGAAATGGGTGTATCCACTTTAGAATTTGCCAACGAATCAGCAATTTCATTGTAGTATGTACCCTGATGACTTGGAACGTGATGAAACTGAATGATAATATTTCTCTGTTGAAGGTCAAAGAGAAGGCTCCGAAGGTAATGCAGATCTGAGTTCGGTGATGATTGTGCACTTTAAAAAGCAATTGTAAAGCTGACTTTGAGTCTGAAAAGACAACGCACTTTTTTGATAGTTGAGGTTGTGCTATAACTACCTTAAGTACCTCCATTATAGTTTGAATCTCAGCAGTCAGGATGGAAGCTCCATTTGGCAGCCTTGTACAAATATTCAAAGAGTAGCTTGGGATTTTCGCAGCTTTGGACCCTTTTACCGAACCATCTGTGTAGATTTGTAGGAAATCAGAATAATCATTTAAGACTTTCTGTCTGAAAACTACACTTCTTGGGGAGAAAACTTGACTTCTTATCTATTATAGGCCTAAGCTCAGTGCATTCATAAATAAGAGTAAATTTCCCTTTTGGAGGCTGAAGATGTAAAATAGAACTCACTGCATCCTTATTCCAGTTGGAAACTAGTTCAGTGAAAAGAATACAAGAACGGATATGCCAGCTATCATTCATTGAATAATTATTACTAAAGGTTTTTGAAAAAAACCAATCCAATTCACCAATTGCTTTGATTTTTGTGTAACACTTGATTACTAGAATGTTCTTCCTTTCTTACACAGACGGCATACCAGTTAATGCCCAGACGTTATGACTTAGGGTATGGTTGTGAAAACTAAAGGCTATTTTTATTGCCATGTTTTGGACGATTTCTTGTTTTGCAACACCCTTCGTATGCTTCAATACCATACTCAATCTTTGACTAGTTAAACCTTTTGTAAAAATCAAATAGGATTGTTGGCGAGCTGGCCCATTAAGTAGTAGCTAAACATTTTAAAAGAATAAGCCTTTTCATGCAAGACTTTTTAACAAAATCAATATGGTTTTTCCAAGTCAAACCATGGTCCAAATGGATACCAGAAAGTTAGGGAGAAG
>NW_028299938.1:0-5000 GCF_049724085.1 Artemia sp. Qi Xiang Cuo
AATATATTGGAAAGATAGGTCAACTTAGTATGCATTTTTCTTGCATCTGAAATAGTCGCTTCTTAACAGATGCAAATATCCTAGTGTTTAGCCTACATGGTTGACCCAGCGATTTGGCTTGTTTAGTCCCAGGTTGCATAAATTTAACTTTGGCAGAAACCGTAATGCTTCCAGGTCGGCACTGATGTTTGTTCAAAAAAAACTTAAATGAAAGATTTATACAAGGATTTTTTTTTTTTTTTTTTTTTTTTTTTTTTTTTTTTTAACAACGTTTACAGATACCTCGCTATTCTTCTGTAATTTTTAGTGGCCCTATTACCTAGAAATAATTATTTTCTGACTTCAAACTGTCCAAAAACTTTACCCCCGGGGAAAATACCCCCCCCCCCTCCTCATGGAAAATAAGGCTAGAATTTTACCGAATTTTGAGTTTGGGGCGAAGGGGGATTTCAAAAACATCTTCCCATAACATAGTTTGGTTCTAAAGTTGATTCTGATGTTTGTAGCGCTCTATCTATTAGTGCCTTAGAAATATTTAAAATCTTCTAGAGTAGAATTTTTGAAAATTTTGAGTTTGGGTTGAAGGGGGATTTCAAAACATCTTCCCATGACATAACTTGTCCTCTAAAGTCGATTCTGATGTTTGTAGTGCTCTATGTCTTAGTGCTTTACAAATATTTAAAAAAGCTTCTAACGTGGAATTTTGGAAAATTTTGAGTTTGGGGCAAAGAGGGATTTCAAAAAAATTTTGAGTTTGGGGGGAAGGGGGAATTATCGTAGAATTAATTTGGCCTCTAAAGTCGATTCTGATGTTTGTAGCGCGCTATCTATTAGAGCTTTAGAAATATTTAAAAAGCTTCTAGAGTAATATTTTGAAAATTTTTTAGTTTGGGGGGAAGGGGGATTTCAAAAGCATCTTTCCATGACATAAATTGTCCTCTAAAGTCAATTCTATTATTTGTGGTGCTCTATGTCTTAGCACTTTAAAAATATTTAAAAAAGCTTCTAAATTATAATTTTGGAAATTTTTGAGTTTTGGGGAAGGGGGATTTCAAAACAACTTCCCATTACATAAATTGTCCTCTAAAGTCGATTCTGATGATTGTAGCGCACTATGTCTTAGCGCTTTACAAATATTTAAAAAAGCTTCTAATGTGGAATTTTGTAAAATTTTGTGTTTGGGGCAAAAAGGGATTTCAAAAAAAATTTGAGTTTGGGGGAAAGGGGGACTTATTGTAGAATTAATTTGGCCTCTAAATTGGATTCTGATGTTTGTAGCGCGCTATCTATTAGTGCTTTAGAAATATTTAAAAAGCTTCTAGAGTAATATTTTGAAAATTTTTTAGTTTGGGGGGAAGGGGGATTTCAAAAGCATCTTTCCATGACATAAATTGTCCTCTAAAGTCGATTCTAGTATTTGTGGTGCTCTATGTCTTAGCGCCTTACAAATATTTAAAAAAGCTTCTAAGGTAGAATTTTGGAAAATTTTGAGTTTTGGGGAAGGGGGGATTTCAAAACCTCTTCCTATGACATAACTTGTCCTCTAAAGTAGATTCTTATGTTTGTACCGCTGTACGTCTTAGCACTTTACAAATATTTGAAAAAGCTTCTAAAGTAGAATTTTGAGACATTTTGAGTTTGGGGGGAAGGGGGATTTCAAAAACTTCTTCCCATGACATAAATTGTCCTCTGAAGTGGATTCTGATGTTTGTAGCTCTCTATGTCTTAGCGCTTTACAAATATTTAAAAAATCTTCTAAAGAATGATTTTGTAAAATTTTGTGTTTGGGGGGAAGGGGTATTTCAAAAACGTCTTACCATGACAAAAATTTTTCTCTAAATTCGATTCTGATGTTTGTAGCGCTCTAAGTCTTAGCGCTTTAAAAATATTTAAAAAAGCTTCTAAAGTAGGATTATGGAAAATTTTGAGGTTGGGGGGTCGGAGGATTTCAAAAACATCTTCCCATGACATAAATTGTCCTCTAAAGTCGATTCTGATGTTTGTAGCGCTCTACGTCTTAGCGCTTTACAAATATTTAAAAAAGCTTCTAAAGAAAAATTTTGGAAAATTTTGAGTTTGGGGGGAAGGGGGATTTCAAAACATCTTCCCATGACATAAATTGTCCTCTAAAGTCGATTCTGATTTTTGTAGCGCTCTATGTCTTAGCGCTTTAGAAATATTTAATAAAGCTTCTAAAGTAGAATTTTGGAAAATTTTGAGTTTGGGGCGAAGGAGGATTTCAAAAAGATCTTCTCATGACATAACTTGTCCTCTAAAGTCGATTCTGATGTTTGTAGCGCTCTACGTCTTAGCGCTTTACAAATATTTAAAAAAGTTTCTAAAGAAAAATTTTGGAAAATTTTGAGTTTGGGGGGAAGGGGGATTTCAAGAACATCTTCCCATAACATAATTTGTCCTCTGAGGTCGATTCTGATATTTGTAGCGCTCTATGTCTTAGTGCTTTACAAATATTCAAAAAGCTTCTAAAGTAGAATTTTGGAAAATTTTTAGTTTGGGGGGAAGGGGGATTTCAAGAACATCTTCCCATGACATAAATTGTCCTCTAAAATCGATTTTGATGTTTGTAGCGCTCTATGTCTTAGCGCTTTAAAAAATATTTAAAAAAGCTTCTAAAGTGGAATTTTGGAAAATTTTGAGTTTGGGGCAAAGAGGGATTTCAAAAAAATTTTGAGTTTGGGGGGACGGGGGAATTATTGTAGAATTAATTTGGCCTCTAAAGTCGATTCTGATGTTTGTAGCGCGCTATCTATTAGTGCTTTATAAATATTTAAAAAGCTTATAGAGTAATATTTTGAAAATTTTTTAATTTGGGGGGAAGGGGGATTTCAAAAGCATCTTTCCATGACATAAATTGTCCTCTAAAGTTGATTCTAGTATTTGTGGTGCTCTATGTCTTAGCACTTTACAAATATTTAAAAAAGCTTCTAAAGTAGAATTTTGGAAAATTTTGAGTTTGGGGCAAAGGGGGATTCAAAAACACCTTTGCATGACATAAATTGTCCTCTAAAGTCGATTCTGATATTTGTAGCGCTCTATGTCTTAGCGTTTTAGAAATATTTAAAAAAAGCTTCTAAAGTAAAATTTTGAGTTTTGGTGGAGGAGGGAGTTAAAATACATCTACCCATGACATAATATGTCCTCTGAAGTCGATTCTGATATTTTTAGCACTCTATCTCTTAGTGATTTATAAACATTTAAAAATCTTCTAAAGTAAAATTTTGGGGACTTTTTAGTTTGGGGCAAAGGGGGATTTTAAAAATATCTTCCTATGAGATAATTTGTCCTCTAAAAATGATTGGGTTGTATTTACTGGTCTATATCTTGTCAAATCCCTTCCCTAATTAATAAATTTTAAATGGCTTATCAACACTGCTGTTGTCTTCTTGTGATGTCACACATGTACTTATCATAACCCCTTTAACAGTAGCATGCAGGTGCAATGGGGTAGAAGAGAACTCTGTGTTAATAAGCCATTTAAACTTTATTAAGTAGGGAAAGGATTTGACAAGAGATAGACCAGTAAAAAAATCCAAATTGTTTTTAGAGGACAAATTATGTTATGAGAAGATGTTTTTATTTTTATAGGTCCATGCGCTCATAAAGTGTCTGTTAAGTTTATTGAAACACTAACATAGACTTCCTGTAGTTACGGAATATCTATAAAACGTTTAAAAGTGCAAAGATGCACCTTAGCCAGGGGGAAAGTTGTGCTTGGGGTGGATTTCTAAGGGGAGAATTGTCCTTCGGGAGGGAAATTTCAGATGAGTGAATATTCGGGGGGAAATGTTTCACTGGGGGGTATTGACAGAATTACTATATGAAATTATTTTTAATTGTTTTACATTCTCCCTGCCAAATTTTTCATATGAGATGTTCCAGGGGCTTTTTTCTGTGGGTTTTGTTTTCTGGGAAATAATTTCCACGGAAGGGGGCATTTCTGGAGTGGCCAAGAAACCAATATATAGATTAAAGTCTTATTCCAATGAAAAAATGCTAAGAAGAATTTTTCAGGGTGAATTGTCCACAAGCAATTTTACAGAGAGGGGGGATTCTCAGCGAGGAAAGAATTGTCTGGATGGAATTTGACGGGGGGAGGTGTACTTTATGTTGGATGAAATTTCCACAGAGGAAATCCGTGAGTTGGAGGGGCATATTTCATAGAGGGTGAGCCAGATTTAGCAGCATTATTAGGGAAACAAGCAGAAATTATGCCATATATGAAGGATTGCCTCTCCTCAATACCTTATTCTTTACACTAAAGTTTGACTGTTTGCTAAAATTGAAACACAGGGGCTTTTTAATTAGAATAGAAAGCTTTTTTAAAAGCGCTAACAACTTTACCGTAAAGAGCAAGGTACTGAGGAGAGGTAATCCTTCATAGACATAATAGAACGGCACAATCTAATACGCAAATTGTGTTTTTAATTGTTCATGCCCGGGGAGCCGAAATCGAACCATTATTAATTGAGAAACGTTAAGAAATTAAATAAAAAAACAAGTTTTATTAACTGAAAGTAAGGAGCGATGTTACAACTTTAAATGAACAATAATTATTCCGTATATGAAAGGGGCTGTCCCCTCCTCAACCCCTAGCTCTTTACGCTAAAGTAACGTAAAGAGCAAGGCGTGGAGGCGGGGACAGTCCCTTTCATATGCTGTATAATAGCTGTTTCTTTTAAGTTTTAACGTCGCTCCTTACTTTCAGTTAAAAAAAAACTTGTTGTTATTACTTGAACTGATAAAGACGATACTTTTGTCAGCATATGAAGAACCGTGTATATTGCAATTATATCTGTCTGGTTTATATGCAAAGTAACACAAGAGACGAAAATTAACGTACAAGAGAGTAGTGAAGAATTATTGTATACAAAGTAATATTTGGCAGAGATAGACCCTAGTGATAAATTACTTGGGGTTGCAACATGATTGGATGATTTTCGGGAATTTGGGGAACCAAATTTTTTTTGGGGTGGCACATA
>NW_028299939.1:0-1000 GCF_049724085.1 Artemia sp. Qi Xiang Cuo
ATCGAAAAAATAAAAAGAGATCAATAGCCTTGAATGTAAAAATAAACCAAAATTGTAGAATTTAAAATACTAATCTTTGCATGTAAGTTTGAACCTATAGAAATGCGATATAAACCTTAATAGGAGATAAGTCAATGGAAGTAAACAAAACCTCGAGGACAATGTAATTCTGAAGTTATAAAAATAAGCCCCACAAATACGTAGAACATAGGAAAACCTAAAGGAAAAGTTTTCGCAAAAGACGCAAATCCCGCAAAATTATCGTAATTCACAAACGCTCATATAAGGAGAAAGACAGTATTTAATAATTCTCACTAACCTTATAAACTGGTCCAACCTAAGATTCTTGCTATACTTTATACTCCAAATAAGAAATGTAACATGAACATAGTAAAAAGACATACTATTCACCAAAGCCAAGCCTTACAGAACGATCGCTATTTAAGAGTTCAAAAAAAAAGATGTGTTCACTAAGGCAAATACGGATTTGAACTAAAATCAATAAAATAAAGATGAACATTTATATAAAGTATAAAATGAGTCAAGGATAATATTTAGTCTAGTCAAACGAAAGCTGAAGCCATAAATTTTATGAATAGGTGAACAGGATCCTAGTACCGTAAAGTAGTAAAAACGGCCCAAGTTAAAATTTGTTGTTATTCAGAAGCATGCTTGAAAAACCCTATTCCAGTATGCAATACTGAGACAGATAAAACAATAAGGTTTAATAACCTTCGAATTCTGAGTTGTACGGAAACAAAAATAGTCCACGCTAACCTTCATGAGAAATAGCCTTAATGAGAAATTATATTAAAATAATATAAAGTAAATAAATTCCTATATCTTAGGCAAAGACTCTCATTCAAAAATAAACCCAGACTAAAAGCAGCTATTCGCGCATTTGAGGCGAGAACCGGCCCAATACTGTGAATTCTGTCTATTCGCCCCCAGTAAAGGGACGCGACGTGCCCTACAACAACCCAATAGGGTTATGATTAAA
>NW_028299940.1:0-5000 GCF_049724085.1 Artemia sp. Qi Xiang Cuo
CCCTTTTTGCGTATCGGGTGCGCATGCCTAGATATACCAAGGACGAAACCAGGCCCCGCAGCATTCTAATTTCAGATCCGTACTGAATTCTGAGATACTTAATTGTCTGATCGAACAGCAGGGCCATCCCAAACCGAAAGAAGAGTTCTCGCGCTATCTGTACGTTTAATACTACAAATTCTGTCTTAGAGATAATAATACTGTTAACCAGCAGCTCAAGATTTTCTTTTAAAAGCGACAATAAAGAACTTAGCACAAGGAGGTCATCCGCATACTATATGAAACTAAAATTTTCACCATCAAGAAAGTAGCTACCATGGATATACTTAGTAGCGCTATAAATTGCCGCATTAAATAAAATCAGGCTAGCTGATCTTTGTTTGACTCCATATTGAGTATTTCTTCTGTAAGAATAGGTAGAGATCTTTCTTCAAGTTCCATTATACCGGTACAAACACGAATAACACTATTATTATACCAAAAATGTAGGACCTTAACTATGCTGGGATCAACCCCCTTCTCTAGAATGGGCAGAAGAAATAACTCTCCATTTTCCTTTTTTCTTGGCTTAGAAGATTGTACAGAGGACAGGTCTTATAGAGCAAAAATTTGAATTTTGACCAAAGAATGCATTACCTTCTTTGGTTTTTCTGTCTCTTTTTCACTGGCTCTGGTTTTGAAAATGCAGTTCCTATTTTTTAGCCTAAATTTAAATCATTTCAATTTAAATCATATTTTTCATAAATAGATTTTAACTTCATAAAACAATAAGAATCAGGACTAGGAAAGGTACTGTATTCAAAACTTTTTTTGTGCCTTCTATGAGATGTTAATTTGTCTCTCATAGTTCAGTTTTCTACCGATAAAATTATAAGGGATCATCAAAGTTTTGTGCCCTTTATAGAAGGTGGCAAGGACTTGAAACTATTTACCTGGGGAAAACAATAAAGGCTTTGCATTTATACTTGATAGTTTTACCCACCTTCCTAAACCACTTTCCAAGAAAGACAAAAGCCCCTTTGGAAGTATTGAACCAAATGTTAAATCGTGAACACGAACTACTGTAATCAGATTATTTTGTAATTCATAAGGATAGCCGGTTAAACTTTATGAAAGTTTGGCGAACGTATTTGGATTATTCAGCTAGTTGTTGCGCTGTTTGTTCTGGTGCCCGTCTTATTTGGATTTATGAAGAAAGGGGTCCATGCTCGTTAGTCCCTTTGAAATGACATTTCAATTGGTTAGTGAAGATGCAAGATTATTTTATACTTAGATATGTCTATCACAAAGAAACATTTTGACGAGCGAATGGATTATTTAAAACAATTATTAGAAGATCTTCGAAAGGAGAATTCAACATTAAAGGTAGAAAATGCTGGTTTGAAAACCGCCCTTAGGCTGGTTAAAAATCGCTGCTTAAGTGCAGAGTTATACAATAGACGAATAAGTCTGCTGATACACGGTATTCCTAACAAGGATAATGAAAATATTGACGAGTCAGTTAAGGATTTTTGCTCAGGAATAAGAGTACCAAATTACAAATATATTCTGTTTACATCTATTAATTGTCTCTGAAGCAAGCCCAAGCGCCCCGCCTCCTCAAACTCGCGCTCACCGGATGACCCTAATATTTTTTCTGTCTTGAACCTAAAACACAAGCAAAGTATCCTACAACATGATAGTAGTAATGTAACAATATCTCCTGCGGTTGCCCTGTCCCCCCATACAGCAGCCTATCATTCCTGCGGGTGTCCTGTCCCACTATACAAGGGGCCAATCATTCCTGCAGGTGCCCTGTCCCACCATACAACAAGACACATAACCCATCACACAACAAGACATATATCCCACCATGCAAGGGGGCAGTCCACACCATTAAACAACAAGACATCTATCAAAGTAATACAACAAGGGCCATATTCCAATGTACTAACGGAGTTATCAATCCTCATATCCGTTCTGCTTTTAAACAATGAATGCAATTAATATATTTTTATTCGATGAGTGTAGTTTTTTATTGAGTGTTGCCTAATGGACTTTTGGATATTTACGCTGATATGTTTTTAATTACAATAAAGCTTCTTAGACAGGCGTGATTTTTCAGGTGGCTATGTTTTTAATTACAATAAAGCTTTTTAGACAGGCATGATTTTTCACGTGGCTATCTTTTTAATTACAATCAAGCTTCTTAGACAGGCGTGATTTTTCACGCTGCTCTGTTTTTTTTAAGTATCAATGTCTTTAATAAATATGTTTTTATTATATAAATTTTATGGTGTTAGGTGTGGCTCTTCATTGTACTTTGATTTTAGGTGTTGACTTTTTTTCTTTGGCCTTGAGTGTGGACATAAAACACTTGATGGAGAATTAGTATCTCAGTCAATAAATTGAATCTGAATTTGTAACATGAATTCAACCAAAAGGAATTGTAATGATGACGTGAAATTCAAAATTCGAGACATATGTGCTGAATTATATCTCATTGGTTTTTAACAAGAAACGACAACTATTGGTACCAGTGGGTTCATCATTGTCCCTATTACAACTGACAAGTATATCCAACGATGCCCCTATGGTAAAGAGGGGACTTTGAGGGTAAGATTCTTTCCAATTACTACTAATTTCCAACAATCCTGCTGCTACTCAGCATCTGCTTGCTTCCTGCATTTTGTTTGGTTTCTGTATTCTGCTGTACTTTGCTCATATTGCTTCTTTGAAATGTCTACCAGGAGCCAATCTGCTGCTGCTCATTCTAGGCCTGCTAACTGAATTAATCCTGCCATTGCTACGCCTAAGATTCAGACAGATATTATTAATTTGAAGAAGATTGCAAAGTCCATTGAAGAAAATGTCTTGAAATCCCTGCTTACTACTGTTACAAAGAGCATTCAGTCACAAGTTCAATCCCTTGGTCTGCCTATGAAAGGTGACAAAGTTTACCTTAATTTGGCAGTAAAGGACCTGATGTCAGGCTCCATCCAGGAAGGTATTAAACAGATGGTCAGTACACAGCTTGAAGCAGTGGACTTTTCTGGTAAAATTGCAAACATTGAAAAAAAGCTTGCTGACCATGTTGCTGCTCAAACTGATCAACTTAAGCAGCAAGAATTAAAAAATCAACTCATTGTATTTGGATTACCTGAGGATACTACTACATTTGACAACCCTGAACCCAAGTTTTCGTCACTTTGCGAAGATAAGTTTCCTGGCATTAGTCTTTTGAACAGTGACATTGTGTTTATGAAACGTATTGGAAAAAGAGTTGGTAATAAAAATCGACCAGTTATTATTGAGTTCTGCAACCTGAGAGCACGTTTCTTGCTTCTCAAAAATAAAAAGGACCTGAAAGGATCTGGTGTGGTCATTAATAAACCTTTGACTAAACTTAGGCTTACCTTACTTTCACAAGCTAAAGCTCATTGTGGCAGGAATAATGCATGGGCTGTGAATGGTGATATTTCTGTTAAAAGTGGAAGTAGGGTACTCAAAATATCATCCATCGGTTACACTAATGCCCTTCCTGTTTTGCCAGAATCTTTTGCCATCATTATGTCAGAGTGACTAGTAGTGCTTAACATCATAACTCTTCTCTTTACAACAAAATTTCATCTTCTTGGTTGTTTTTTTGCCAATTTTTTTTTTCTTTGGCTTGATTTTTTTCCCATGTTATCAAAATAATTACAAGCAGTTTGTTTTTTCAACTTATTTTCCATGCTGTATTTTTCCTGTCCACACTAATTTAGCTTTATCTGTTTCACAACTTTTCCTAATATTGGATAATGAGAATGGATGATACTCAAGATTCTTTTTGTTTCCTAACTAAACTTTCTCTTCTAAATTCAGTGTGTTTTGATTCACCTTTTGTTTCTAATGATGATAGTGAAAATGATCCTCTGTTAAAATCTCTTCATCAGTCTGATTGTTGTTACCATTCTTATCAACATTACTTTGAAAAAGTGCTGCCCTCAATGTCTTCTGTTAAAAACTTTAATGTGTTTTCTTTGAATGTACAAGGTTTAAGGTACAAATGGGATAATGTTCTGCAATAAATTGGTGGTATCAACTGCCCTTATGATGTAGAAGGTCTCACAGAGACTTGGCTGTCTTCAAGTGATGATGTTTCTGTTTATAACATACCAGGTTTTTCTGCATGTCACTCAGCTAGTTCTCAAACTAAGTGCTCTGGTGGTACACCCCTATTTTTAACAAGTAATCATAATGTTGTGAGACGTTTAGTTCTTGACATGATTTTTTATCCAGTTGTAAATAATAGAACTGTGTGTGTATGCTTTGATTATTGACCTGTCATGTGATATAGTAAGTTGTGAAACTATTTGCTTATTTTATAAGCCTCCACCTTTCCCAATTGCAAAATTTTCTGAATTAAATGATGAAATGTACTTAGTTGATAAGCTTGCTTCAAGAAATGCTTTTATGCTTGGAGACTTTAACTGCAATTTATTGAAAATTAGGGGTGATAATGAGTCTGACCGTTTTTTTGAACCTATTACTTCCTCAGTCAGATCTTCTGCAACTCTGATTGACTACATTTTTCTGTCTTCTAAAAATGATATTAAATTTTTGTCTGCTATTATTTTCTCTGATCTTCCTGACCATTTTCCAATTTATTGTTCTGTTCCCAAATTAAAAATGCCAAGCCAAGAGGATACCAGAGGTGAGGCTTATTCAAGAATTTATAGTCAGAGCAATTTTCATAACCTTATGTTTGATCTTAGTGCTAGTGATTGGTGTTCAGTAATGAATTCTGAAGATGTTAATAGGGCTTCAGCCTCATTAATGAGTCGGCTGACAACACTAATTCTTCTAAATCTTCTAAATACCATAGTAAAATCATCAAGTAAATATAAACCCAAGATACATTGAACATGTTCAAGTCTTGCAAAATAAAAACTGTGTAAGTCACAGCCTTTCAAGTTGGACTGAACAAGCTTTGATTCTGATAGTACGTCGAAGCATAAGCTCTACAGGACTGCATTACG
>NW_028299941.1:0-3000 GCF_049724085.1 Artemia sp. Qi Xiang Cuo
GGACGTCATAAATAAAGATTTAAAGGAAGTGGGAAATTCGTGGGTGGGTATAAAAAGGGAGGCTTTGAATAGATTGGGGTGGAGGAGGAGCTTGCGTAGCTGTGTTGGCCTCAGGCGGCTTGGTGTTGCGGTGAGTTGTTAGTAGTAGTAGTAGTGTTTTATCCCCTATCTCCCCCCCCCTTATGTGCAAATATATAGCCGAAATTTGTTTCTAAACTATTATATTTTTACCCTTTTTTGTTTTGCTTCATTAGCATCAACCAAGCTTCCCTTTTCGCGTGTGTTTCAGATAGTGCATAAGTATCCATACTTTAGCCCTTAGAACCATCCCTGAAATTTTCATTTTCCTAACCTTTCCCCTTTCCAAGATAGCCAAAAGTAGCTAAAGTAGAATTGGTACTGCTCTATCAGCTGTAAGCCACGCAAGCTAGATGATAAAAGAAGCTAGTCAACAGGTTCTTTCAACGGAGAATTGGATTGCAAACAGGGGTTTCTAACTGCGTTTACAATATTTAAACTTTAGTTTTTTGGGGTTTAGGGTGAAAAAAAGTACATAGGTTAGGTTACGTATTTAATATATGCTATGCTTTACCCCCCACCTCCCTAATGTGCAAATGTATAATCGAATTTTGTTTCTAAACTATGTTTTTTTTATTCTATTTTGTTTTATTTCATTAGTGTTAACCAAACTTCACTTCTTGCATGGTTTTCAGCTAAAAGAACAGTACCGTAGAATTTTACCAAAGTGTTTTTTATTTATAAAAATGTACTATCTTAAACATTTTGGGAAACATAAGACACAAGTTATCAATATTAATAAACTAAACTGAATATTAACCATCACAATCAGAATGTCTTCCCTCTCTGATCTAACTGCCCCCTAGGCAAAATCGTCGTTCGTCGTTTAAAGGTCTTAACATTAAATCTACGTCTGTATTATACGTTTGTAGGTAGTTGAAGAAGATGATTTTCTTTTTGTTTGCCAAATTGATCTCAAATCATAACATTTGAAAACAAAATAAGAGACAAATTAGGTCTTGGGAGGTGGTTTAGTTGTCCTCCAATCTTTACGGTCTCTTAAAAAGGACACTAGAACAAAAAACAAATAGAAACGGATCCGTGATCAGTCTTCTGACAAAAACATAAATTCCAGATTTGTACAGATAGGAGATTATAACCCCCACAGTAACATTTTCTGATAAGCTGAATCTGAAGGTCTGATTTACATTAAGATTTCAAAATCCTCCCTGTTTTCAAAATCCCTTAATCCATCAAAATCCCTTTTTCTTCTGAGGCTTGGATAAAGTCAAACTGTTCTTCTCACTCCTTTGAATTCTATTCACAGACTAATAAAACTATAGCAAAAATCCTTTCCTAATATTCCCTCCACCGCTAATATGTAACCAGCCCTCTGATTGGCTGAGAAAAGATATGTATCCGACTCGCTGATCGGCTGAGAAGGAAACACGTGATCTAACTGTTTCCTGGAAACTCATAACATTCGCGTCGAGCATGTACATTCTCACTGACAAAAAGCATAAAACATACATAAATTTCTGTTAACATCCATAAATGTGAGAAAGTTACTGTTTTTTCATTCTCACTGACAAAAACCATAAAACAGACATAAATTGCTTTTGACATCCATAAATGTGAGAAAGTTCCTGTTTTTTCATTCTCACTGACAAAACCATAAAACAGACATAAATTGCTGTTGACATCCATAAATGTGAGAAAATTCCTGTTTTTCCATTCTCACTGACAAAAACAATAAAACAGACACAAATTACTTTTAACATCCATAAGTGTGAAAAAGATCCTGTTTTTTCATTCTCACTGACAAAAATCATCAAACAGACATGAATTAATGCTGATATCAATGAAAAACATCAAATAAATTTAACAACATCCATAACCATCCAAGAAACAACCATCAATGTGAGAAATTCATGTTTTTCCATTCTCACTGACAATGAACCATAAAACGGACATAAATTGCTGTTAACATCCATCAAAGTGAGAAAGTTTCTGTTTTTTCATTCTCACTGACAAAAAACATAAAACAGATATGAACTGCTGTTGACATCCATGAAAAACATCAAATAAATTGACCAGCACACATAACCATCCATGAAACAACCATCAATGTGAGAAAATTCATGTTTTTCCATTTTGACATCCATAAATGTGAGAGAGTTCCTGTTTTTTCATTCTCACTGACAAAAACCATAAAACAGACATAAATTGCTGTTGACATCCATAAATGTTAGAAAGTTCCTGTTTTTTCATTTTCACTGACAAAAACCATAAAACAGACATGAATTGATGTTGACATCCATGAAAAACATCAAATAAATTGACCAACATGCATAACCGTCCAAGAAAACATCCATAAAAGTGAAAAAGTTCCTGTGTTTTCATTCTCACTGACAACGAACAGACACAAATTGCTGTTGACATCCATTAATGTGATAAAGTTCCTGTTTTTTCATTCTCACTGACCACGAACCATAAAACAGACATAAATTGCTGTTGACATTCATGAAAACCATCAAATAAATTGACCAACACACATAACCATCCAAGAAAACATCCATAAAAGAGAGATTTTCATGTTTTTCTAAGTGAGAAAATTCCTGTTTTTTCATTCTCACTGACAAAAACCATAAACCACGTGGTAATGTTCGGAGTAGCCCCTCCCTCTCTACTAATAACTTACAACCCTTGCCCTGAAGGTTGTAGGGGAGGGGGGTTGTCATCCTGAAAGATTTAATTTCCAAAACTTTTAGCTACGTCGAACAAAATGGCTATCTAAAAATTTTGATTGGATGCGGTTGGGGAAAAGGTGGACGTGAGAATGGAATTAGTTGCCCGCCAATCACTTTCGACTATTGAAAAGGGCACTTGCCCTTTGAATTTCCAATCGAATGAGCCCTTTGCAAGTTTCTACGACAAAGCATTCAGTAAAAAACCTTATATGCGCCCAGGGCATAACTTATA
>NW_028299942.1:0-5000 GCF_049724085.1 Artemia sp. Qi Xiang Cuo
GTTCTCACATTTGACCAGCCGCTCTGGTGGAAGCCTATGAAGATCCTCAAGTCCGACACGACGAATGAGCTGAGTAGTATTGTTCTCAAGTTAGGCGGTTTTATTTGATGATGAGTTTTGTCGGATGAATAGGACACCTCATGCAAGGTTCTGGTCTGAAAGAGGTTCTGGAATTGGTATACGTGACTGGTGCAGTGCCACACATTCTTTCTGGAAAAGCGATTTCTAGAGCTGTTCGAGTTCACATTCTCGTGAGCTCGGTCATATATGCTCATCTCCTCGAAGAAGAGCAAGCGACGTTGACGTCTCTAGACATGTCTACTGTCTTCGCTAACCTACTGGATGGATACCTCCCACCCGAAGATCTCAGTCATGATCCCCAGCTGAAGCAACTTGAAAACTTTCTCAAGCAGAGACGCCAAGACCTGCTGACTCAGAGAACTGCGAAGCTCTGGTTTCAGTATCTTGACATGGTTGGGATACTGCTTAAGTTCATACGTGCCGAGAGACTAGGCCTGTGGGAATTGCACCTACAATCTGCAGTAGAGATTCTTCCGTTTCTAGCAGCATCTGGACATAACCTCTATGTCAAGTCCGTCTGGATATACCAGCAAGAAATGGCTAAGCTTCAAACTAGTCACCCACCAATCTTTGGAGCATTTGAATAGGGGGTCACACCATTAGAAGATCAGAGCGACGCTGGGCTGGGCTCTCGGCAGATCTTGTCATCGAGCAGGAGTATATAAGAAGTTTGAAAACATCGGGCGGTCTTACAACTGGAGGTGGGATGACAGAACAGCAGAGAGCCATTTGGGTTCTGTCAAGACCAGCATGCCTGGAGATCAACCTCTTGATGCAAAATTTGACAAAAATTGGTTACTCGACAAGTGAGCAGCACCACGACATGAGTTCCAGTAGAAAGGAGCGTGACTTCGACGATACCCAGAAGCTCGTCGGATACTTCAGAGAATCTTCTCCGTTCAGAGGTAATAATCAGCTTAGAAACATTGCCAACGGCGTAACTTCTTCCCAAGATGTTAATGTTGACGAGGCCGATGTGGCTGGAAAGTTGATTCTAAGTAAGATGACGGGAAAAACCTTGAAGGAGCAAGTCTTCAAGAAAAAAGACCAAGTGACCCTAATGAATGCCAAAAAGGCGGGATCCTCTGTGGTAGCACACATAGATCCGGCGCTCCTTTTCCAGTGGTTTATAATAGTAGCCCAACAAACTGACCTCCGAGAAGAACACCTCAAGTACGAACTTTGTACGATTCCTCCCTCTCTTTTCAAAAGCGATGGCCTTATGAGAAAAGCAAATAAGCCAGAGCTTGCAAAAGCGATCTTTCAGGCTTGCGGGATTGAGACTCAGTCACCCTCAAGACCTGCTTCTGTGTGTAACATCGTCTTGGATGGCGGTTCTCTTCTACATCGAGTTCTATGGAAGGTAGGGTCAACCTTCAAGGTCATCTTTGCTTCATACGTCCATTACGTACAAGCAAGGTACCCTAGTGTGATTGTTGTGTTTGACGGATATGAAGGTGGTCCAGCAATCAAAGATGCTACCCATTTACGTCGATCAAGGATGGTTGGCCGCCAAGTCTTTTTCACCGAAGAGATGACCCTCTACATAAAGAAAGAAGAGTTTCTTTCATTTAAGACAAACAACGGATGTTTCCTGAAGCTGCTCAGCGACCATTTCGAAGCTGTAGATTTTTAAATTTCCCATTTGGAAAGAGACGCCAATGTTCTGATTGTAAAAAAAGCGATAGAAACTGCTAATCTTACAGAAACACTTGTGGTTGCTGATGATACTGACATCTTAGTTCTTCTGATCAGTCGATCAGATTCGCGTTCCGGGCGTTTATATTTATCACCTGAAGCTAAGTTTGGTGGTACTAGTTCAGCTTGGGATATTAGTGAGATGAAGCAGAAGCTAGGAACAGATGTCAGCAATCTGATACCGTTCTGTCATGCCGTGCTGGGTTGTGACACAACCTCTCACCTTTATGGAATAGGAAAGGGCAAAGCCGTTCAGCTGCTACTTTCCAACAAGAGTTTCATGGACAGCGCTGCTATATTTGGCGACAAGCTCTTT
Source organism: Artemia sp. Qi Xiang Cuo (assembly GCF_049724085.1). Lineage (NCBI taxonomy): Eukaryota > Metazoa > Arthropoda > Branchiopoda > Anostraca > Artemiidae > Artemia > Artemia sp. Qi Xiang Cuo. The sequence goes on from NW_028299942.1 coordinate 2,096, forward strand.
TTTTATATATTTGAAAAATAAGATAAAAGCTTTTCTCTGAACACATTAAGTTAGAACCTACCTTGTCTCATGGTGTTTGGCGCTGAGGTGTTTCGTCATTCCTGTTTATTGTTGTTTAGTCTTTTTTTTCTAAGCCTTTCGTTTGCATAGCCAAATAGACTACAAGAACGACAAACTCATTCTGTAGTAAGAGTCGTACACGCCATGGTAAGAGACAGTTGCTTGTTCGCTGGCTAGGATACCACTCAGATTTTGATTCTTGGGTCAGTGCTGAAGATATTGACAATGCCCAATGGTTTCTATGTGACTTTTATGTTCAATGTTTCTGATCCTCTCTAGAATGACTTGAATAGAACAAGTGATTTTTGGACGAAACTCTCCCCAACCATCAAATTCGACGACAATGGAAAGTATGAAGTGGCTCTTGTCGACTGTATTCTCAAAAATACCTACGACATCCTGAGAAAGGATCGTAAATATGAAATAAAAATTAGACCCTATGATTGGCCGCCACCACCAACAGGTGATCAAGAACAAATTCAAAAAATCAATTAGATGGATTATCCATACATTGAATTACCCTACGAGGAACTCACCTGTATGAATGATTTATGTCGTTCTATTAATAATAGAATTTCTGCTCGTAAAAAGGGAGCTTTTCATTTCAACTATTCAAAGGAAGAGGGCAAGATCTACATTAGTTCACCTATTGCCAGTGAAAAGGTTATTCTCAATGATAATCTAAAGGATGTTCTTGGCTTTAAGCTCAGTATAATCAATGGTAAAAGTACCGGAAACACTAATTTCATTTTTGCTGACTATCCACCTGCCTTCTCCACGGACACCTGTATATTTCTCTACGCTTCATTTGTGGAAACATCTCGGGTTGGTAATTCAAATGTTCCCGTCCTACGAGTTCTTGAACGAAAAACCAATCAAGAACATATTCTCCACTACAATATAAAGCATCTTCAGTATATTTCCGTAAACACTTCCTATTTGGAACTCGGTCAGTTAACACTAAGAACTGAATTGGGCGATCCCATAGCAATTTCAAAAGGTTTGGCTGTGATTACATGGCATTTTAGACCCGTCGTTCAAAAGCAAGATGTCTAATAAAAAATTGGTATTCACTTGTCCTGATATTGACTGCTATGTTAATACTCTTGGCCCAAGACAACAGGGCAATGGAATGGACTATTACAAAGGTCGCTCGTCAATGTCTGGTTCTGGTCGTGGTAGCTGGGTTGCAAAGCTGTTTTGCTCTGCGTTCCCTATGGCTTGAAAATATTTTTGACCACCTGTAACATACTTTTCATCCTCTACACTACAGGATAGGGCTCCTAGGGAGGATTTTAAAAAAAAGTACTATGGAAAAGCTTAGGTCCAACGCGCGAACCCTTGGCGAGAAATTAAAACAAAATGGAAAAGGTTTAAAAAGGTCGAGAAACAATACATCCCTCATCAGTCTCTACTCAGGACGGAAACATAAGACATCCCTTTTGTCAAAGAAAAGAAGGAAAAAGTCGACACGTAGTGTAACCAGAAGCCCCAGGAAGAAAATTGTCAGATCGAAACTAGATTTCTTCTCCTAAAATGTCCTACCTACCGCATAAGGATTCTCAACCTTCAATCACCGCCTCATTGAATCTATTCAATGCTGAAAATGTTGATGTGAGTGTCAAGCATGGCTACTATGAACAATTTTATCCACAACAACCCCTCTCCGATAATCTCCACTTTCAAATTTATTCTAATGAAGACTACCTTATGGACATGTCTTCAACATTTATAGATTTGCAAATGAACGTCCGGAAATCCTATAATACAATGCCAATTCGGGCCGATGGGATATCCTATGAAAATTGTATACTTCATAATTTATTTCCTCAAATTAGTGTCTACATCAATGGCACGCTGGTGAGCACAAGCAACAATATCTCCAACTACGCAAGCTATATGCAATTAATGCTGATGACACCCAAGTCGTACAAGGAATTGAGAGGCGCCTCCAATGGATATGAATATATTACTAATACTGATAGTACAGATGCACTTAAAAATGCTACAACTAGTGAATTACATCTAGTTGGAAAAATATATCATGAAATATTTAATATACCCCAATGGCTGCCGCCCAATGTTAAAGTGGATATAAAATTGACGCTTGCACCATCCAATTTCATATTGAGAAAATAACTTTACTGGCAATCCCGATGTAAGTCTCTCCCTCACCTCAGCAATACTTCATGTACGCAAACAGCAGGTTATGAGTTCTGTTGCTTTGGCTGTGGAAAAACTGAGAGCCAATGGCAACAATATTAAACTACTTGTTCCTCATACAATCACCAATCAACGTCATATTGCCATGGACTCACGCACCTTTACCGATTCATCCTTTATCAATGGTGAAATTCCGTCAAAACTAGCGTTGGCCTTTGTAAAAAGCGCCAGTGCAATAGGATCATGGACTGAATGTCCACATAAATTCGAGATGTTTGGACTTTCATCTCTTGTGTGCAAAGTAAACGGCATCCCACTCTACAATCTATCTTTTGATAGATCCTATAGAACATTGTACGAGTTGACCAAGCAAACCCTAGATCATGACTCTCAACTATTTGAAAATGGTATAATCGAAGATATGTTTGCTAAAACACATGGTATCATTGTACTTGATTTGTCGGGTACACAGGATATGAGTATAGTACGTACGGGGAGTATGCGTTTAGAGTGTATATTTACCGACCCATTGGCTGAGAGTATTGCACTAATCTCACTAAACCAATATGAAACCTATTGGGAAATCACTCCCGAAGGCAGTGTTCTACTAGACTTAGCGCCATGAACACCAGTCAAATAATCAATGTATTTAATATGGACCCCTACATGTCTCAGTACAAAT
>NW_028299943.1:0-3000 GCF_049724085.1 Artemia sp. Qi Xiang Cuo
AAGCAAGTCACAATTCCAACAGAAAAATTGAATTTTTTTTGACTTGTTTGAATTCGAGCAAAACATTTTGTTGGAATTTTTTTTTCACATTGAAAAACGGCTTTGTGTAAAAATTGATAATTTGTGGCATAAAGTGCCAGAAAAAGCCACCCGTCTGTGGTATGTCTTTTTTCAATGTTGCAGCAATAGCTGCAACCTAGTAAAGAACTTTAATTAAAAAAGTCATCATCTGCTAATGATGGACTGACCGATTCGTCGCTACGATATCGTCACCGACGATTCGTCGGTTCCCAGCGAAGCCCAAGTGATTATACTACATAAATAATCCCGTAAAGTATGAATATGATATTAGAATTTAATAAAGGCCGATCTTGTATTTGTATAGAAAAGGCCAAAAGGTATTGTTTTTCATTTATTAATATATTGTAATTATTCTATAAGTCATAAGTGATTAAAAAATTCATATGATTTTCTTCTATTGCTCCAGAATATTAACTATAAGCTAAAAATGTTTGTAGATAAATTTATGCGTGTTTATAAGAACATTTGTGCATAAATTCTCTTTTAATGGCACCATAGTCAAATTCCACTATGATATTCAAGAAATTTCAATCTACTGTTGAAGTCCAAACTATTTTGGTTAATATAACCTATTTGCATCGAAGATTACATTTTTTCTACCGAAAAGTGCATAAATCTTAATAATTTCAATAATTTATAGGAATTCAATAAGCAAGTCACAATTCCAGCAGAAAAATTGAATTTTTTGACTTATTTGGATTCGAGCAAAAGATTTTGTTGGAAAGTATTTTTTTTACAGTGAAAAACGGCTTTATGCAAAAATTGATAATTTGTGGAACAAATTGTCAGAAAAAGCCACTCGTCTGTGGTATGTCTTTTTTCATTTGTTCCAGCAATAGCTGCAACCTAGTAAAGAACTTTACTTTAAAAAGTCATCATCTGCTAATGATGGACCACTAATCTTGGTACTCTTTAAAAATGACTGTTCGAGATTCAACAAAAATTTTTTGTAATGTTTATCAACAGCAACATCGGAATTTCAACAGCTTAAATTGAATATTAGAGACTATTTTGGAATTCCATTATTATTACTGAATATCCAAGCTTTTGAGAAACAAAATCTTGAATTGCCATACCCGAATTGAATTTGTAAACACAAACACAACATGTTGGATGTTTAATGTTAATTGGATTTCCATCACTATCGTTTTTCAATTTATTATGTCTACGATCTTGTTGAACAACAAACTAGTAGGATATTCTAACAGCAGCCAGGAATGATCCTTAAAAACAAGTTTTAGATACGAGCCCTGACAAATCTTTCCCCTGCTCAGTGCCCCACTTTCCCACTCATCATGAAGTTTAGTGGAATTATCGGTTTCCAGCGAAACCCAAGTAATTATATTACATAAATAGTCCCGTAAAGCATGATATTAACATTTAATAAGTCCGATCTTGTGTTTGTATAGAAAAGGCCAAAAAAGACTGTTTTTTATTTATTAATACACTGTAACTATTCCATAAGCTATAAGTGATTAAAAAAATTCATATGATATTCTTCTATTACTCCAAAACATTAACTATAAGCTAAAATGTTTGTACTTAAATGTATGCATATATATATGAACATTTGTGCATAAATTCTTTTTAAATGGCACCATAGTCAAATTCAATATGATATTCAACAAATTTCAATCTACTGTTGAAGTCCAAGCCATTTTGATTAATATAACCTATTTGTGTCAAAAATCACTTTTTTTCCACTGAAAGTGCATAAATCTTACTAATTTCAATAATTTGGAATTCAATAAGCAAGTCACAATTTCAACAGAAAAATTGGATTTTTTTTACTTGTTTGAATTCGAGCAAAAAATTTTGAAATCTTTTTTTTTACAGTACGCATTGCAGCATTCAAGGCGATATCAGCTGATTATTTCTGCATATAAATACGGATACCATCGTCTCCATGTTGTAAATGCGGCAGTGCACTGCCGCATGCACTTCATACCTTAGAATCGTTTTTCAAGATTGGGGGGGGGGGGCTAAAAATCGCCTGTTCAGAATTTCAGACCGTGCGAAATATATAGAATCTATTAGAATTTGCATTCCCTGGCAGTTTGCCCCTTTTTTGGCAGAAAATGTTTTTCTGCAGCACAAAGAGGCAGAAAATGACAGTAGTAAGGGTGTATGCACTTTGACGATTACATTGACGGTTACAAGAATATACAGTGCAAAGGTTTGACGATTTTATTGGGTGTATCCCATTTGAGCGCTTTCCCATTTGAGCGCCATGGCGCGCAAATGGGAATTTCCTATTTGCGCGCCGTATTTTAATTAGTTCAGTTGTGTCCCATTTGAGCGCCAGATAATATTTTGCGTTTCCTCTTCATGTTGAAAATCGCTCTTCTCTTATCCAAGTCCGAAATTGAACTGAACTGAGCTAACAATCTTGCACCCTCTTATAACATTTACTTCGAGCGCCCATTAATCCTAATTTACGATGCAAGGTCAGGTGACCTAATTGCGTAAGCGATTGCACAACCGTTTACCCACAAAATGCAATAGGATTTAGTGTGGGAGCATATTTTTTTACCCTCTTATAACAAGTATTTAATGATGCCAGGAACAATATTTCTGGTTAGTATTAATAAGTCAGTTTGACAATGAAGAGCTCCAAGAATAAACAACTGCTAGAACACGACGGTTTCGTCTACAGATTCGATAAGCCGATTTCTGGAGGAAGAAAGAAGAGCTGGAGATGCATGAAGAAGGGATGTCTCGGGCGGTTACACACTGATTCCAGCGACGGCTCACCAGTTTCAGTTGGTACGCACGACCACAGCGCTGATCCTCTGCAGACCCAGCAGTACAAATTCCGGTCAGACCTTCGAAGCGAGTCAGCCCGTACTACTCGTCCGATTCCCGCTATCTACGACGGCCAGGTCGCAAGTGCTGCTGCCAGTGGGCTGAGTGCTTTGC
>NW_028299944.1:0-2000 GCF_049724085.1 Artemia sp. Qi Xiang Cuo
AAAATCATCTTTATTTTGATGCTTCGAAATATTTTCATTAGACAGTATTTCTACCCCTTCCAGTTCGTTCTGGATGGTTGATATCACATTTTCTTCTTTATCTGGATTTCGTGACAAATAGTCTGGTAAAATATTTGTACGGCCCTTTATATATATTGGGGCATACGAATATGCTTGCAGACGTAGTATCCACCGTGTCAGCCGGGATGAAGTATTTTGCATCGTATGTTGCCAAACTAATGATTTTTGGTCTACTCGTAAAATAAATTTTTTTTCCAAGTAAAAATTGTCGAAAATATTCTGTAAATACTACAACTGCTAAACACTCCCTTTCAACTGTCGAGTATTTTTTTTCTGCTTCCGTCAGTGACCTACTGGCGTATTGAACTATTGATTCTACTCCTACAGAAGTTATGTTTAATAATATAGCCCCTATACCGTACCCCAAAGCATCTGTTTGCAAAGAGAAGTCTTGTGACAAATCTGGTAGTTTTAGTATTGGTGCCAGTAATAATTGCCTTTTTATTTCATTTAGTGCTTGTTTTGCTTCCGCTGGACATTCGAATTTACCTGATTTTTTTAAAAGGTTCGTCAAAGGTTGTGCTATTGTGGCATAATTTTTAGTATATCGTCTGAAATAGCTTAATAACCCACAACCTGATTTGCAGCTTTTTTGATCTTTAGGAGGCTGTAAATTTTCTATGACTGTGAAATCTTCTTGATATGGTGAAATAGTACCTTGGTATATCAGGTGTCCAAGGAATACTAATTTTGTTAATACTATTTTAACTTTCTTGGTTTTAATTTTAAACATGGTTTTTCAAACTTTTCCAGTATTTTTCTAAGTCCAACCAAGTGGTCTTCCAAGTTTTTCTTAAACAGAATTACATCATCTAAATAAGCCAAGGTATCTTTTTTCCTTCCTGGTTCGTTGTCTTTTAACGCCAAATTCATTAGGTGACTAAAGCAATTTGGACTAAATGATAAGCCAAATGGCATACGTTCAAACTTGAACGTTCTCCCATCGTCTAAGATTACTGTAGCCTTATGCTTAGTTTCTGCATCTAAAGCGATTTTCCAATATCCTGCTATTAAATCAAAACTAGTGTAATAGTTTGAACCCCATAACGAATCTAAAATTGTATCAATTCTTGGTAATTTCATCACGTCTTTAATCGTGACGGCATTCAGTGATCTAAAGTCTATAAAAAATCTCCAGGTGTTATCTTTTTTCTAACTGTCACTTCTGAAAAACAACAGTAACAAGTAATTTCCGCACTTAGACCCTGATTGTTCGTTTCTTTTATTTGTCTTTCTAACCATGGCTTAAACCGATAAGGGGTTTTCTTCGATTACTGTTTGAGTAGAGGACCCGCTGTCTATATCTTGTGTGTGATTAAGTAAGTTAATCCGTAATCTGCTTTGTGTCTTGCAAAAGTCCATTTAAAATCCCAAAGAATATTTTCCACCATAGTTCTTACGTTTTCCGGTAAATGTTTTAAATCAAATTGTTGCAAAAAATCCGTTTTCGACATTCCTAAACTCTTCTTGTGGTTGCGGTTTTAATGAGGATAAATGTTCGTGGCTAATGAAGTTTGCGCTTAATTCTGGACTGTTTAGAGATTTTGTTTCCGAATTTGAAATCTTTTCTACTGATCCAATTCTACTTGGTTCAGTTTTATTTTATTATTACTTAGATTTGATAGTTTTAAGTATGTTATACCATTTTCAATTTTTATAACTTGATTTTCCACGAAAATCATTGGGTGTTCTTTTAATGTTCTAGAACTTGAGCGTTGGGTGTTCTTTCCTTCTTTTTCATTTAATGTAGCTAGAACTTGAGCTGTCGTTCCCCTTCTATTGTGATTTTCCGCTTATTTTTAGGTTATAATTCGAATCTTCACTTTCGCTATTTGTTGTTACGCAAATTTACCTAATAACTTCATTTGCCTGGTTTATTTTGGTTGTATTGGATATAGGTTCCCATACAGTCCAATATT
>NW_028299945.1:0-1000 GCF_049724085.1 Artemia sp. Qi Xiang Cuo
TAGTGGACAGAGGGTATAATGATCTTTTAGCAACTTCATGGCACAGTTGTAACTTTTGTAACCTCTGAAAAATACTTGCATAAATTTTCCGCAATTTATTTCGGATCATTAACAATTTCATTACCAAAAGTCTATCTTTTTTATTTGCTCCTTTGCTTTTTTATGGCCCAGTACTTCATTTATTTTTGTCCAGGTCTTCTTCATACTTCCTTTAATTTGATCAAATTTTTTTCATGATATGATTTTTGAGCATACCTTTTTATTTTATTCAGTTGAGACGTCTACGTCCTGTAACTGTAAGTAGAATTCATCTGAGTCACTAGTATCAAGGTCCCAGGTAGAAATATGATGTTATTGCTGGGAGATTTTGACGCCCAGGTTGGTAGAAATAAGGATAGATGGTATCCCAGCTTAGGTAAATTTGGTGTAGGAAAAGAAAACAGTAATGGATACAGACTTTTGCAATTTTGTAGGTATAAAAATCTAGTTATAACCAATACGGTGTTTTGTCATAAAATGTCTCATAAGCTAACATGGTATTCAAGTGATGGTAAGACAGCAAACCTTATTGATTATGTTATAGTAAACCGAAGACTGGCAGGGTCAACAAAAGATACTAGGGTATATAGGAGTGCTGTTATTGATGTTAAAAGTAAATATCACCTTCTAGCAGTGTCTAGTGTTAATTTAAAGCTGAAAAATCGGAAGGGTAATTACCTCCCGGGAAGTTATGATGTTAGTAGACTCCAGGATGAGAATTTGAGAGAAACTTTCCATGAACATTTGAATACTAAACTTGAGAGTTTAAAATTTGATAATGTGGAAGATGGTTGGAATAATTTTAGAAAAATAATTTGTGAAGTTGCTGATGGTGTATTAGGGAAGAAAGCTAGAACTGCAGCTAAGAATATTAATGAAAAAGCTTAAAGTTTAATAGAAAGGAGAAAGGACTTGTACAAGAATTATCTGAGTGATAGATCACATGAAAACAATAGAAATG
>NW_028299946.1:0-5000 GCF_049724085.1 Artemia sp. Qi Xiang Cuo
ATTTGATCTGACTCCTTTCTTAGGAACTATGGGTTTTTATTTTTCTTAACATTGGAAGTAATCGTCTCTTACTAGGTTGCTAGCTACCGCTGCAACCCGGATTGAATTTGATCTGACTCCTTTTTTAGAAACTATGGGTTTTTATATTTCTTAACATTGGACGTGATCGTCTCTTACTAGGTTGCTAGCTACCGCTGCAACCCGGATTAGGAACTATGAGTTTTTATATTTCGTAACATTGAACGTGATCGTCTCTTACTAGGTTGCTAGCTACCGTTGCAACCCAGACTAGGTTGCTAGCTATCGCTACAACCCGGATAATTGACAAACGCCATTTATGATGAGCTATATTCGTCATTTATTTAACTACACCTGGAACCACCATATATCAGTTAGTAAGGGAGAGAGATCGTTCTTTACTGTAAACCTCAAATATAACTGTACTAGCCTATACTATAGTTAAGTGGTCTATAAGATTTATTATAGACGAGAGGTCGTTCTTTATTATAATTCCAATGACCGTCTTTTAGTGGAAAATTTTAATATATTGACCTTAAATATAATAACTGTACTAGCCTATACTATAGTTAAGTGGTCTATAAAATTTAGTATAGGCAAGAGGTCGTTCTTTATTATAAAAATATAAATACTGTAATCTTAACTATAGTAAAGTTGCGTATGCAAGTTAGTATAGGGAAGAGTTTGATCTTTATTATATACTGGAAACAAAGAAAAGAGAAAAAAAATACCCCGTTTAGGCAGAATGTTGTAGTAGCTGCCACTTTTCTTGATTTTTTAGTACTGATTTTTTAACTTGTGTGTAGCTTGCTTTGATCTAACCATTATGTATTCATGAATGAGACCATTTACAGTTTTGACGTTTCTTATATAGTAATTATGACGTCACTGCATTAAAAATACAGTTTTTATTGGAAAAATTTATTCTCTTTTAGAAATAATTTATTTTAGTTACTATAGATTTTTAACCCAATTAATTTCCTTTAAAATGAGCTATTGAACAACCCTCTACGATGTTCCAGTGCCAAGCTATCTCTGGATACAAAAAAGAAAAAAAAAAGAAAAAAAAATCTCGTTTGGGGAGAATAACTTGGTTAAAGTCAATTTTCTCGATTTTCAAGCCAATATATTTCCCTTGCTGTTCAAGCCAAGGGACAGAAAGTTTCCTATACAGGGGTTTCGGACAAGGCGGTTCTAATGGTGTACTTTTTGTTTTGATCTGACTCCTGCTTTAGGAGCTATGGGTTTTTATATTTCTTAACATTGGACGTGATCGTCTCTTACTAGGTTGCTAGCTACCGCTGCAACCCGGAAAAATTTAAAAAAGAAACTTGTTTATTTACATTCTAGCTAAAATAATGAAGATAATATTAATGAACCACAGTGTTCAGTTTCTTTGGACTTGAGTTCGTTTTTTAACTATAAATACAAACAGGAAAAAGCCTACGGCTTTTTCTTCTTTTAAATAGTAAGAGACGAAACTCATACAATCAAGTAGCTAACTAAGTCCAATGTATGGACTGGATTGTTACTTCAGTGATCGTCTTTTAATGTAATTTTTTAAGAACTATGGGTTTTTATATTTCTTAACATTGGACGTGATCGTCTCTTACTAGGTTGCTAGCTACCGCTGCAACCCGGATATAAAAAGCGGAAAGAAAAAAATATCCCGTTTGTGGAGAATAACGTGGTAAAAGTCAATTTTTTTGATTTTCAAGCCAATATATTTTCTTTGTTATTCAAGCCAAAGGGCGGTAAGTTTCCTTTATAGAGGATTCGGAGAAGGCGGTTCTAATGGTGTACTTTTTGTTTTAATCTGACTCCTTTTTAGGAGTTGGGGGGTTTTATATTTCTTAACATTGGAGGTGATCGTCTCTTACTAGGTTGCTAGCTACCGCTGCAACCCGGATAAACTTTCTTTACTCAGGCAGTGCTAGAGCGCTGTCTATGATAATAAACTGATTACACACAGGAAAAAGCCTACGGCTTTTTCTTCTTTGAAATAGTAAGAGACGCGTCTCAAGCAATCAAGTAGCTAGCTAATTCCAATGTATGCAATTGTTTGTTATTCCAATGATCGTCTTTTATTGTAAAAACAGGAAAAAGCCTACGGCTTTTTCTTCTTTAAGAAGTAAGAGACGAAACTCAAACAATCAAGTAGCTAACTAAGTCCAATGTATGGAATGGTTTGTTATTTCAGTGATTTACTAACCTATACTATAGTTAAGTGGCCTATATAATTTAGTATAGGCAAGAGGTCGTTCTTTATTATAACCGGATTAAAAAATTATTATCATATCTTATATGTAACTTTTATTTTATAAGTCTTCGATAGTCTAATGGTAAGTATGCACACTTGTTACCTGGGAGAAGGGGGTTCGATTCCGCGTCGGGGAGAACTTTTAATATATTGAATTAAAAGCACTATCTTTTCAATTTAAAATTTAAAAAAGAAACTTGTTTATTTACATTCTAGCTAAAATAATGAAGATAATATTAATGAGCCACAGTGTTCAGTTTCTTTGGACTTGAGTTCGTTTTTTAACTATAAATACAAACAGGAAAAAGCCCAACGGCTTTTTCTTCTTTTAAATAGTAAGAGACGAAACTCAAATGTAAAAAAAATATAAATACTGTAATCTTAACTATAGTGAAGTTGCGTATAAAAGTTAGTATAGGGAAGAGTTCGATCTTTATTATAATTTAGTTACTATCGATTTTTAACCCAATTAATTTCCTTTAAAATGAGCTATTGAACAACCCTCTACGATGTTCCAGTGCCAAGCTATCTGTGGATACAAAAAAAGAAAAAAATATCCCGTTTGTGGAGAATAACGAGGTTAAAGTCAATTTTCTTGATTTTCAAGCCAATATATATCCCTTGCTGTTCAAGCCAAGGGACAGAAAGTTTCCTATACAGGGGTTTCGGACAAGGCGGTTCTAATGGTGTACGTTTTGTTTTGATCTGACTCCTTTGTTAGGAACTACGGGTTTTTATATTTCTTAACATTGGACGTGATCGTCTCTTACTAGGTTGCTAGCTACCGCTGCAACCCGGATTATTGTTAGGAACTATGGATTTTTATATTTCTTAACATTGGACGTAATCGTCTCTTACTAGGTTGCTAGCTACCGCTGCAACCCGTATTTTGACATCATTGACCAATCTTTAACATGAAATGTTCTTTACTGTAATGGTTTGTTCTTTTCTAGGTTTCGGCCATCTCTACAGCCATGATACTGATGGAAATTACATAATCCCTATCTATGTTTCAGTTAACATGGGCTAGGTGTCGTTCTTTATTGTAATGAAAAAAAAGTTTTGAAAACTGTAATATAGAGCGAAATATAGACCATAGAAACTAAAATGTGAAGACAAGTCATCATATTACATTATCCGGGTTGCAGCGGTAGCTAGCAACCTAGTAAGAGACGATCACTACTACAAGATTGTGTCTAAACGGCATATTTTTTTTCTTTTTTTTCTTTCTTTTTTTCCATAGATAGCTTGGCACTGGAACATCGTAGAGTTGTTCAATAGCTCATTTTAAAGGAAATTAATTGGGTTAAAAATCTTCTGTAACTAAAATAAATTATTTCTAAGAGAGATTAAATTTTTCCACTAAAAATCACAATAAAGAGCGATCTCTTGCCCATAGTAACTGAAACAAACCATTGCATACATTGTACTTAATTGGCTACTTTATTCTTTGAGGTTCGTCTCTTACTATTTCAAAGAAGAAAATGCCCTAGGCTTTTTCCTGTTTGTATCCGGGTTGCAGCGGTAGCTAGCAACTTAGTAAGATCCGGGTTGCAGCGGTATACAATAAAGAACGAACCTTAGCCCATAGTAATAGAAATCCGGGTTGCAGCGGTAGCTAGCAGCTTAATAAGATACGATCAAGTTCAATGTTAAGAAATATAGTAACCCATAAATCCGAAGAATAGAGTCAGATAAAAAAAACACTTTTAGAACCACCTTGTCCAAAGGCCCTACATAGGAAACTTAGCGTTCCCCAAAAATTACTGCATTTTACTTAATAATGATCAATTATATTAAAAAACGTATTGACAAACACCACTTATGATGAACTATATTGGTCCTTTATGTAATGCATCAAAAATACAGTTTTTATTGGAAAAATTTATTCTCTTTTAGAAATAATTTATTTTAGTTACTATAGATTTTTAACCCAATTAATTTCCTTTAAAATGAGCTATTGAACAACCCTCTACGATGTTCCAGTGCCAAGCTATCTCTGGATACAAAAAAAGAAAAAAGAAAAAAATATCCCTTTTGGGGAGAATAACGTGGTTAAAGTCAATTTTCTTGATTTTCAAGCCAATATATTTCCCTTGCTGTTCAAGCCAAGGGACAGAAAGTTTCCTATACAGGGGTTTCGGACAAGGCGGTTCTAATGGTGTACTTTTTGTTTTGATCTGACTCCTTTTTTAGGAGCTATGGGTTTTTATATTTCTTAACATTGGACGTGATCGTCTCTTTACTCAGGCAGTGCTAGCGCGCTGCCTATGATAATAAACTGATTACACACAGGAAAAAGCCTACGGCTTTTTCTTCTTTTAAATAGTAAGAGACGAGTCTCAAATAATCAAGTAGCTAGCTAATTCCAAAGGTATGCAATTTTTTTTATTCCAATGATCGTTTTTTATTGTAACTAGGTTTCAGCCATCTCTACAGCCATGATACTATTGGAAATTACATAATCCCTATTTATGTTTTAGTTAACATGGGCAAGGTGTCGTTCTTTATTGTAGTATACAAGTCTCAAATAATCAAGTAGCTAGCTAATTCCAAAGGTATGTAATTTTTGTTATTCCAATGATCGTTTTTTATTGTAACTAGGTTTCAGCCATCTCTACAGCCATGATACTATTGGAAATTACATAATCCCTATTTATGTTTTAGTTAACATGGGCAAGGTGTCGTTCTTTATTGTATTTTTCCCTTGCTGTTAAAGCCA
>NW_028299947.1:0-3000 GCF_049724085.1 Artemia sp. Qi Xiang Cuo
AGCTATTGAACAACCCTCTACGATATTCCAGTGCCAAGCTATCTCTGGATACAAAAGAAAAAAGAAAAAAAAAGAAAAAAATATCCCGTTTAGGCAGAATGTTGTAGTAGCTGCCACTTTTCTTGATTTTCAAGCCAATATATTTCCCTTGCTGTTCAAGCCAAGGGACAGAAAGTTTCCTATACAGGGGTTTCGGACAAGGCGGTTCTAATTGTGTACTTTTTGTTTTGATCTGACTCCTCTGTTAGGAACTATGGGTTTTTATATTTCTTAACATTGGACGTGATCGTCTCTTACTAGGTTGGTAGCTACCGCTGCAACCCGGACTAGCAAAAAATTTTTTAAGCCTGATGAAGATTTAACTAATGTGTCAAAAGTAAGGTTGCAAGTCGACGATTTTGTTTTGGCCTTATTATAATTGGTATGGTGAAATAATAATATGCATATGGCTCTTAAATCATACTTCTTTATGGTTCCATATGGTCTAGTGGCTAGGATAGTTAACTTTCATTTAACAGGCTCGGGTTCGATTCCCGGTGTGGGAAAATTTTTAACTCTATAATCTTCGAACATTTGAACCTTTTATAATCTATAATGATGTATAATATAAATACTGTAATCTTAACTATAAATACTGTAATCTTAACTATAGTGAAGTTGCGTATGCAAGTTAGTATAGGGAAGAGTTCGATCTTTATTATATTATTACTTCTCGATACACCTGGTCGGTTGAATACCTTTGCTTTTTTCTTTTCAAGTTACTATCTCTGTTGTTTGTGTAGTACTCTTTCTTCAACTTGCGTATAGCCTGCTTTGATCTAACCATTATTCTAATCAAGAATGAGAGAATTTTCAGTTTTTCTTTCCTTATATACTAATTATGACGTCACTCTATTCACGTCATAGCTCTAATATAAAACTATGATGACGTTCATTATTTATCTAGTAGGGTTTCAGACAAGGTATTTCTAATGATGTACTTTTGTTTTGATCTGACTCTATTTTTAGGAGTTTTGGGTTTTTATATTTCTTAGCATTGGACTGATCGTCTATTACTAGGTTGCTAGCTACTGCTGCAACCCAAATTCACATATATATTTATTTATGAGAGGCAGCCTGGCTGAGTGGTCCAAGGCACTGGTGTTAGCCACCAGTCTCTTCAGAGGCGTGGGTTCAATTCTTACCGCTGGTATACGATTATGTTTGAAAGACTGCAGTGTGAAAAGACATCAAAATGCAGTTTTTGGTGGAAAAATCCCGTTTAGTATACTGGAAACAAAGAAAAGAGAAAAAAATACCCCGTTTAGGCAGAATGTTGTAGTAGCTGCCACTTTTCTTGATTTTTTAGTACTGATTTTTTAACTTGTGTGTAGCTTGCTTTGATCTAACCATTATGTATTCATGAATGAGACCATTTACAGTTTTGACGTTTCTTATACAGTAATTATGACGTCACTGCATTAAAAATACAGTTTTTATTGGAAAAATTTATTCTCTTTTAGAAATAATTTATTTTAGTTACTATAGATTTTTAACCCAATTAATTTCCTTTAAAATGAGCTATTGAACAACCCTCTACGATGTTCCAGTGCCAAGCTATCTCTGGATACAAAAAAGAAAAAAAAAAGAAAAAAATATCTCGTTTGGGGAGAACAACGTGGTTAAAGTCAATTTTCTCGATTTTCAAGCCAATATATTTCCCTTGCTGTTCAAGCCAAGGGACAGAAAGTTTTCTATACAGGGGTTTCGGACAAGGTGGTTCTAATGGTGTACTTTTTGTTTTGATCTGACTCCTGCTTTAGGAGCTATGGGTTTTTATATTTCTTAACATTGGACGTGATCGTCTCTTACTAGGTTGCTAGCTACCGCTGCAACCCGGAAAATATAAATACGGTAATCTTAACTATAGTGAAGTTGCGTATGCAAGTTAGTATAGGGAAGAGTTCAATCTTTATTATAATAAATATTATTAACTATAATTAAGTTGAGTATCTAATCTATTACAGGCAATAGTTCGCTCTTTATTATAATATGGTTCAATATGGTCTAGTGGCTAGGATAGTTAACTTTCACTTAACAGGCTCGAGTTCGATTCCCGGGGTGGGAAAATTTTTAACTCTATGATCTTCGAACATTTGAACCTTTTATAATTTATAATGATGCATAATATAAATACTGTAATCTTAACTATAGTGAAGTTGCGTATGAAAGTTAGTATAGGGAAGAGTTTGATCTTTATTATAATTTAAAATGAGCTATTGAACAACCCTCTACGATGTTCCAGTGCCAAGCTATCTCTGGATACAAAAGAAAAAAAAAAGAAAAAAAAAGAAAAAAATATCCCGTTTAGGCAGAATGTTGTAGTAGCTGCCACTTTTCTTGATTTTCAAGCCAATATATTTCCCTTGCTGTTCAAGCCCAGGGACAGAATTTTACTATGCAGGGGTTTCGGACAGGGCGGTTCTAATGGTGTACTTTTTGTTTTGATCTGACTCTTTTTTTAAGAACTATGGGTTTTTATATTTCTTAACATTGGACGTGATCGTCTCTTACTAGGTTGCTAGCTACCGCTGCAACCCGGACTACACTATAGTTAAGCGACCCATACCAGTTAGTATAGGCAAGAGTTGGATCTTTATTATAATCTAATAATAATTGACAAACACCATTTATGATCAGTTATATCGGTCTTTTATGTAACTTTTCTCTTTTCAAGATGTTGTCTCTGTTTTTTGTATAGTAATGTTTTTTTAAATTACGTATAACTCTATTAGAACGCATCTTATTACAAAACAAGAAATAATATGCTCATCTAATTGAAACTTTTTAAGACTCGTATCATGTACCCATAATCTAACAAAAAATTAAACTAATTTTTAAATTTTCAGGTATTTTGTTAGTTTGAATTAAAAGATTAAAATTATTGCTCATATATCACAAATATTTTTGCAGTTTACATAATAACTTTAGCGATTCTAAACTGAAAAATGAAATATATTA
>NW_028299948.1:0-3000 GCF_049724085.1 Artemia sp. Qi Xiang Cuo
CAAAGCTTCATAAAGCAATTTAAAGTTCAAATTCTAAATTTTTCCATAGTAGATAGAAAAATCTATATCATAGCTGTGAATATTTTCACGAAAGATAAGCAGTTCTATTTCAATTTTAAATTTTCTCAATGAAGTGAAGAAAAGTTCAAGTTCTCTTCTGAATTTTCTCAATGAAAAAGAAATTAGTTTTTATTCAATTCTATTTATTTCACAAAGACATAAAGAAATTTTAAGTTCAATTCTAATTTTTCGGTGGAAGATAGAAAAAGTAATACCATACTTGTGAATATTTTCACGGAAGATAAAAAGTTCTAGTTCAATTTAAAATTTTCACAACGATGTCAAGGAAAGTTCAAGTTCTCTTCTGAATTTTCTCAATGAATAAGAAATTAGTCATTGATCATTTCTCAAAATAATATAAAAATTTTCCACTTAAGTTCAGATCTGTCTCGAAGAGATGAAAAATTTAAAATACTGTTCCAAATTTTTCACAGAAGATAAAAAAGTTCAAGTTCTCTTCGGAATTTTACCAAAGAACAAAATTGAATTCTAATTTCTCCAGAGAAAACAAAAATCTTCCACTTCAGTTCTATATTTCACAAAGACATAAAGAAATTTAAAGTTCAATTCTAAATTTTTAGGGGGAAGATAGAAAAAGTAATACCATACCTGTGAATATTTTCACAGAAGATAATAAGTTCTAGTTAATTTTGAAATTTTGTCAACAAAGTCAAGAAAATTTTAAGTTATATTCTGAACTTTAAAATATAACACACTTCAATTATAATGTATAAAGATAATACAAAATAAATAATCAAAATTTCTGTATTTATCAAATACATAATGAAAGTTAAAGTTCAATTCTAAATTTTTCGGTTGAAGATAGAAAAAGTAATACTATGACTGTGATTGTTTTCCATGAAGATCAAAAGTTTCACTTTATTTATAATTTTTCTTAAATTCAGTTCTGATTTTTCTCAAAGAGATGAAAAATTTAAAGTTCTGTTCCAAATTTTTCATAGAAGATAGAAAAAGTTATACATTGATTGTGAATATTCAACATGAAGATAAGGAACTCCACTTTAATTCTGAGTTTTCTCGAAGAAGTGCAAAATGTACAAGTTCTCTTCTGAATTTTCTTAGAGAGGAGAAAAAAAGTTAGCTCAATTCTGAAATTTACCAATGAAAATGAAAAAGCTTCAAAATAATACCATACTTGTGAATATTTTCATGGAAGATAAAAAGTTCTAGTTTAATTTTAAATTTTCTCAAGGAAGTGAAGAATAGTTCAAGTTCTCTTCTGAACTTTACCAAAGAACACACTTTCATTCTAATTTCTCCAAAGAAATCAAAAACCTTCCGCTTCAGTTCATTATTTTACGAAGACATAAAAAATTGAAAGTTCAATTCTAATTTTTCTGTGAAAGATGTAAAAAGTAATACCATACTTGTGAATATTTTCACGGAAGATAGAAAGTTCTAGTTCAATTTAAAATTTTCACAACGAAGTCAATAAAAGTTCAAGTTCTCTTCCGAATTTTCTCAATGAAAAAGAAATTAGTCATTGATCATTTCTATTTTTCCAAATAATATAAAAATTTTCCACTATAGTTCAGTTCTAGCTTGAAGATATAAAAAAACTAAGATACCGTCCAAACTTTTCGTAGTGGTGCATCGGCTAGTTTAAGTTCTATTAGAGATTGTACCAATGAACTCGAGTCAATAATAATTTCTCCAGACAAAATAAAAATTTGAAACTTCAGTTATTTATGTCGCATCGACATAAACGAATCTAATGTTCAACTCTAATTTTTTCGGTGGTAGATAGAAAAAGTAATACCATACTTGTGAATATTTTCATGGAAGATAAAAAGTTCTAGTTCAATTTAAAATTTTCTCAAAAAAGTGAAGAAAATTTCAAGTTCCTATTCTGAACCATACAAAAGAAAACACTTCAATTCTAATTACTCCAGAGAAAACAAAAATCTTCCACTTCAGTTCATTATTTCACAAAGACATAAAGAAATTTAAAGTTCAATTCTAATTTTTCGGTTGAAGATGGAAAAAGTAATATCATACTTGTGAATATTTTAACGGAAGATAAAAAGTTCTAGTTCAATTAAAAATTTTCTCAACGAAGTCAAGGAGAGTTCAAGTTCTCTTCGGAATTTTCTCAATGAAAAAGAAATTAGTCATTGATCATTTCTATTTTTCCAAATAATATAAAAATTTTCTACTTTAGTTCAGAAATGTCTCGAAGACATATAAAATTTAAAATACTGTTCCCAATTTTCCAAAGAAGATAGAAAAGTTCAAGTTCTCTACTCAATTTTATCAAAAAACACAATTAAATTCTAATTTCTCCAGAGAAAATTACAATCTTCCACTTCAGTTCCTTATTTCACAGAGACATAAAGTAATTTAAAGTTCAATTCTAATTTTTCGATGGAAGATAGAAAAAGTAATACCACACTTGTAAATATTTTCCTGGAAGATAAAAAGTTCTAGTTTAATTTAAAATTTTCTCACAGAAGTGAAGAAAAGTTCAAATTCTCTTCTGAACTTTACCAAAAAACACACTTCAATTCTAATTTCTCCAGAGAAAACAAAAATCTTCCACTTCAGTTCTTTATTTCACAAAGACATAAAGAAATTTAAAGTTCAATTCTAAAGAAATTTAAAGTTAGCCTACGTACGCGCGCGTACGTAGCCTAGCATAACCTAACTTAAACTAACTTAATCTAACCTAACCTAACGATACACCTAACTTTTGCCTGTCTCTCTCCTAAACTAAGCTATCCAAGGTGAAGCATCTGTTGACTAACCGAACCTAACTTAACCTAACCTGATCTAACCTAACTTAATCTAGCCTAACCTAACCTAACCAGACTCGCCAGAAAAGGTTAGGTTAACTTATCATGAGCCCTCATGATAATTTAACCTAACCTAACTTAACTTAAACATGTAGAAATGTTTCTATTTATTTATTAATATTTATTT
>NW_028299949.1:0-2000 GCF_049724085.1 Artemia sp. Qi Xiang Cuo
AAACAGAATATGATCAATGGGGAAAACGCTGGCACTGTTTACGGGACTAATCAAGTTATTTTTGCTGCCTATCCACCTGGTTTCAACTAGAACTCTTGCATATTTTTGTTTGCATCCTTTGTGGAAACACCGAGAGTCTGTAACTCAAATGTCCCCTCTCCTACGTGTACTTGAACGAAAAACAACCCATAAGCTTGTTCATCACTATAATATAAAGCATCTTCAGTATGTTCCTGTAATCACTTCGTATTTCGAGCTCGGCCAGTTAACATGAAGAAGTAAATTGGGTAATACTCTAGCCATAACAAAATGCTTAGCAGTGATTACTTGTTATTTTCGACCCATTATCAGCGAAAGCAACATCTACTAAATTAAGTAATTGAAGTATTCCATTTGTCTGCACCGATCTTGATTGCTATGTTGGTGCTTTCAATCCACGTCAAATAGGCAATGAATTGGACTACTAAAAGGGGCGTACTACAATGTCTGGCTATGGTCTTGGTAGCTAGTTTGCTAGGCTATTTCGTTCTGCACTACCCCTTGCCAGAAAATATTTTGTACCTGCTGCATCAAATTTTGCTGCCTCCACACGACAGGACTGGGGGTCGGGCAAGAATTTCAAGGAGAGTGTTAAGGAAAATATTAGATCTTCAGCAAGAGCCGTTGGTGAGCAACTAAAATCTCGAAAAAATGGGGAGGGATTGAAAAGGATGCGTGCACGTCATTCACTCATCAGTCTCCACCCAGGCGGGAAGCGAAGGACATCAACAAGCACTTTGAGAAATAAAACAAGGACGACCAATTAGCAGAAGAAGAAAAAGAACAAGATTGCTAGATTAAAAAAGGATTTTTTCTCTTGACATATATCACCAATAATTAAGCATATCAATCAATCACGTCATTCATGAGTATATTAAATTCTCAAAATATCGAGTATAGTTTTAAGTAGGTGAACAATGAACAGTGTCATCCCCAACAACCCCTCTAAAAGAATATACAATTTAAGATGTTTTCCAATGAAGTTTATTTTATTTATTTTTAGTCGACATTTATTGATCTAAGTTTTGTGGTGTAGAGAATGTCGGATAATAAAACTCCAACTGCCGGTGATGGTCTCTCCTATGAAAACTATATTCTACACAATCTGTTCAAACAAATTAATGTATTTATTAATGGAACATTGGTGAGCACTAGCAATAATTTATCCAACTATGAAAGCTACATACAATTTGTGATGATGACACCAAAGGCATACAAGGAGTTGAAAGGGCAATAATTGGGCTATGAATATCGATCAGGTGTTGATACTGACGGCGAGTTGACTACTGCAGTGAGCCAGGAGTATCATCTGGTTGGAAAATTAAATCATGAGATATTCAATATATCCCAGTGGCTACCCCCCAATGTCAAGATTGACATAAAGTTACAGCTGGCCCCATCGAATTTCATTTTGAGAAAAACACTTCCTGCAGCACCCGATGCAAATGTCAATATCACATCGGCAACTCTTCACGTCCGAAAACAATAAGTTATGAGCTCTGTTACATTGGCCTTGGAAAAGATAAGAACCACTGGCAACAAAATTAAACTTCTTCTCCCCCATACTATCAGCAATCAACGTCAAATTTCCACCGGCTCTTGTAGCTATAGCTATTCACCGTTTATCAATGAAGAAATCTCATCAAAATTTGCATTGTTCTTTGTGAAGAGTGGCAGTGGCGTTAGATTCTGGACTGAATCCCCCAATGATTTTAATATTTCGGTCTATCTAGTCCTGTGTGCAAAATGAATGGTATTCCACTGTACGCTCTATGATTTGACAAAAAGTCCTATAGAACTCTGTACGAGTTGACCATGCAATCCTTAGATCATGACTCTCAATTATTTGAAAATGGAATAACCGATTCAATGTTTTTAAAAAATCAAGGAGCAAATGTTTTGGACTTGTCGGTGACTCCGGATATGAGCAGAGCATGAACAGGGAATGTACGTTTCGAGTT
>NW_028299950.1:0-1000 GCF_049724085.1 Artemia sp. Qi Xiang Cuo
AAGGGGGGTAAATAACCAGAAAAGACAAAGGTAGACTAGAAGAGCGAAAAGACAGGAAAACTTTTTAATGTCTCTGACAGGTAAAAAATTAATTTTTTTTATTAATATTAATTTCAAAATTAGCGAAAAAGGCGTTAATATTAGGGTGAATAAAAAAAAAAAGGCAAGAAAAGAGTTGAAAAACAGCCTTATTTAGTCATTTCTGAGTGCATTAAAATAGGGGGAGATGCCTGAATGGGAGTTAGCATTAACATAGTGCATTTTGATTTAATCTTAAGACAACATTTAGTTTTTAAATATAATGGGCAAATGGGACGGAGGGCCAGGGAGGGAGATTAGTTCCCCTTTAATCACTTCCTACTATTAAAAAGGGGATCAACCCTTTCTATTTTCGATCGACTGAGCCCTTTTTGAAGTTCCTACGACAACTCCTTCGATACACAAGGCCCTGGTCTGAAAACAATAAAGAATAATATATTATACCCACATCAATCTTTACTATAAAAATGTCAAGCCTTCCAGTCACTTCCGACTATTAAAAAGGGCACTAGGCCTTTCGATTTCCAATAGAGTGAGCCCTTTCTGAGTTTCTACGACAACACTTGCTATAAACACCTTATATGCTCCCAGGGCATAAATTACAACCCTTACCCTAAGGGCTGTGAGGGCTTTTCATCCTCAAAGACCTAATTTCCAGAACTTTCAAATAAGTTAAACAAAATGGCTATCGAAAAATTTTGATTGGATGTGCTTGGGGAAATGGTGGGCATGAGAGGGGCGTAATTTTCTCTCCAATCACTTTCAACTATTAAAAAAGCACTAGCCCTTTCAATTTCCAATCAAATGAGCCCTTTTGAAGTTTCTACGACAACACTTTCAATATAAACCTTATATTCCCCCATGGAATGACTTAAAACCCTTGTCTTGAGGGCTGGAGGGAGTGTTGTCACTCTCAAAGACCTAATTTCCAGAGCTTTCCACTACGTTGAACAAAATGTCT
>NW_028299951.1:0-5000 GCF_049724085.1 Artemia sp. Qi Xiang Cuo
CTTTCATCTGAGATAATCAAGGTTGATAACAAGTTCTTAGAATTCCAATTTTTCAGGACATTGGCATGTCAAGCAAGTACAAATGAGGCATCAACTTCAAATACCGACTTGCCATCTTCCAGTGAAGAGCAACGAGGAGCTAGTTCCTGTTCCCCCCCAGAAATCATCCAGATAAATCAAACAACAGACATATCACCCAATTTTTCTGGACATTCTCGATCAAGGGACACCACTGATGGATAAGCTAAAACTAAGGCACAGTTAAAACACTTTGCTGATGAAGAATTCGAAAAAGAAGATTTAAGTAGAGGTGATAGTGATGAGTCTGATATTGACTGGGAGGACGTTGAAGGGACATTTGGGTCTTCTGATGATGAAAGGCAGACAACTTTGAAGAAGAGGAGAAAGCTCTTTACAGATTTAGTTCCTCTTTCGGTCAGTAATGATCTTACATCAGATCATCCAGAGTACAATCTGATCCATTTTCCTACCGATCCTTTCCTGCCCTTGGAAGATTCGGCTTCGGATGCAGCAGCTTATGAGACCCAAGATGACCAGCTAAATTTGGACAATCAACCATCTAATGAAAGCAACAATGCTGTTTGTGAACCTGATTCCTCAGACCATGTCATGTGTGTAATTGACGCTGTAGCAGCAAGGTCTGTGGGACAAGATAGAGAAAATAGACGTGAAGAAAATGGTGGAGGAGAAGGAAGGTCTATTGTTGACCTTACTCCAAAACGAGTTCGCTCAGAAAAAGATAAATTTGAAAGAGATGTTAAGAAGTATCCATTTCCTGACGATCCTGGCTGTAAATCTAACAAATGTACAAACTCATGTTTGAAGTTTTCCAGTGTAGAATTCAGGAAAATTTATGACACATGTTGGAGCAAAGAATATAAATCAAGACAAATGTGGCTCGCTTCTTTGCTGACATTCCTACCAGTTAAAAGAAGGACTATTGCCCCAGAAGCTGCGTGTAGAAAAAAAAACTACAGTTAGGTACAGCCTTCCCAGACATTCGAATGACGTCCCCACACTTACCCCAAAAGTTGAAAACTTGCAAGTTTGCAAGTCTACATTCCTTGGTTGTCTAGGATTAGGCAAGAATGACAGAGTGATTTTTACAATCAAGTCAAAAATTGAAAGGGATGCTCTTGGGACTGAGCTCAAGGACGGAAGGGGCCATAAAGTGGCAGGGCCACCAAACAAAGTTGATCGAAGCCTTGTAATGCAGCACATTGAAAGCTTTCAGCCAGCAATTCCACACTATCGTCGAGCTCACGCTCCAAATGTTCGGTACCTTTCTCGTTATTTGAGCTACAAATTTATGGCAGAAGACTTTAATGAAAAATATCCAGCAAATAAAATCTGTGATGAGACATATAGGAAGATTCTTAATGGTATGAAAGTATCATTGTGCATGCCCCAAAGTGACAGCTGTGACATTTGCACACTATTAAAAGAGAAAGTAGGGGCTGCGAGAACTCCTGGTACAAATGGTGAGGCAACCGAGAAAGAGACTGAACTGTACAGAAAGCACATAGATCTTGTTGAACAGGTTTCAAAAGCATTTTCTGAAGATAAGCAGAAATACGAAAAAGATTCAACTACCATGTTGTTCACCGTGGACCTACAAAAAGTGTTATTGCTTCCCATCATGCACAGCAGAAAGGAGGCCTTTTTTCTATCAAGACTCGTGTGTTTTAATGAGACGTTTGCCCCCGTTAAGGCCACCCAACAAAACCAGAACCTTTGCGTTGTTTGGAACGAATCTCGACAAGGACGTGATGCACCTGATATAGGTAGTGCCTTCCACAAGGTCTTAAAGATGAATAGGGATATCTTGCACTTCATTTTTTATACTGACAATTGCTGTGCCCAGAACAAAAATTGGACAATTTTTAGTGAATTTGTACTGATAGTAAACAGTGAAGGAGGACCTGAAACGATTCGTATCAAGTATCTAGTGAAAGGCCATACGCACATGGGGGCTGACTCCATACACGGATCGATTGAGTCTCGAATTCGAAAAAGGGATGTTCTTGACTTTGAGGATTTGTGCGACACCATAGAAAAAAGTAGAAAATTCACGAAAGTCGTGAAAATGGACATAGAAGACTTTTGCCAGTGGAAAAGCTTAAAAGCTCCTGGCATCGTCATTGAAGAACTTGGGCGTGACCATTGATGAGTTCAGTGAGGTCTGTTTTAAGAAGGGAAAAACAGAACTGTTCTATAAAACTAGCCCTGAGGGTGAAGAAAAGAGTCTAAGTTTTGTGCCAAAAAAGCTGGTTAGTACAATCAAAGAGGCAAAGTATCCTTTGCCAGATCCGATTCTTGGCGCAAGAGGGTAAAGCCAGAAAAGAAAAAGGCCATCTTAGAAAAACTTGTACCTTTTATGAATGAGAATCGCCGTACATTTTGGCGCACTATGCCTTCATCAACAGCTTCTGTCGATTTGCTGAAGCACGGCTGTGTTTCTTAGCTGCCTGCAGTATTTCAGTGATTTCTTTTTATTTTTTTTATTTTTTAACTTCTAATTATTTGAATAAAAAAATGACTTGTTGTACATGCTTCATACGTGGTTTTACCTTCGGTATACGTCATAGATACGGGGTTTTGGGCAGAGTAAAAGTGCGTTTTATGTTTTATACAGACTTTTACCTTTGGGACTTCATTCGAATTCGAGTCTCGAGTCAAAGGTAAAAGTACGTATATGTCATATACGCACTTTTACCTTTTGAGAGCGCCTCTTTATATGAGTAACGGTCCAATGGTAAAAGTACGTATCTACTGTTTCAGGCTTCGGGGCAGTAATAATAGAAAATTTTACTTAAAAATATGAAATCCCCATATTTGTTTACCTATTTAACTAATTTCCAGAATTAGCCAGTGTCCAGTTTCACCGTAAACCGTATTTGAAGCTCTCAAAAGTACTCAAACTTTGAGCCGTGATTTATCGAAATAATGAAAAGTGTAGATACGTACTTTTACCTTTGGAGGGCCGAATGGACGTAACTCCTCGACTTCGTAAAAGTTCCAGTACCTTTGCCTCATCTCAACAGCATAATACTTTAATCATTCCAATCTATAGAGAAGCAAACAACAGCTATTTACTTTTCCTTGACTAATAATAATGTGTCTGTCGGCTCCGAAGGAATGAGATGGTAATTATAGTAGGGTAGTCTGTGTTAGCTATTAATGTTTTTTATGGATCCATGGCGCAATGTAGCGCAACATTAAAAATCGTTAAATTTCAACAAGATTAAACCGGTTTGCTCAGGAATTTTCTAGGAAATGCCGGAATCCAGCACACTTGTTTTCTTTCTTCTCCTTTTTTAGAATGGCTGCCTTATGATCATCTCGTGAATATTTAAAACATGATGTCAGGCTTAAAAGTTGTTGGGATGACTGCTGATAAGATAAACTAACAAATCAATAACTATAAGAGTTTTTGTGGATTCACAAGCCTGATCTGTTTTTCTTTCTTTTTTTCCAAGCGTTTATAATAAACAATGGACATTGAATTTTTTGACAAATATATATAAAGGGAATTACTGAGCCTTTTTATTTTCCACAGATAAAGGAAAAAGCGCGTGTACATTAAGTGTCTGATTTTAAGTGATACTTTTTATCATTTATTTATTATTAATCAAAAAAGCTTTTGCAAAAAATAAGTTTTTCAAAAAAAAGTAAAGAACTCCATTAAACCAAAAATGAACAAAAATAGAATGAACTAATCTACCAAGTATACAACTACCACAAATCACTAGAATTATATTATGGCTTTTAGAAAGCATAGGGTTTAGAAACCTACTCAGATTAATTTCTACTCATTTTGAGTTTGACTTATTTTAATTTCTGTTTGTTTAGGGTTTCATTTATCTATTGACACTGATTTGTGGTAGTACCATGCTTGGTAGATTATTTGATTCTATTTTTGTTCATTTTTGGTTTAATGGAGCTCTTTACTTTTTTATTTGAAAACTTATTTTGTGAAAAGAGTTCTTTTGATTAATTTCTGTTCGTTTTATATTGACATAGTCTTTTTCAGGGCGAAAGACTGAGCCTCTTCTGAATTTAAAAAACCATCCCTTCCATAATTACCTTTAATACCCCCTGAGCATAACTTAAAACCCTTGCCCCTAATCTCTGGTTTTTTTTTCAACCCCAAAAGCCTTGTTATATGATATTTAGACTATTTTGAATAGAATGGCTATCCCAAAATCTCTATTAGACACATTTCGGGACAATATGACTTGTGTGTAGAGGGGAGAGGGTAGCTGCCCTCTGATCACTTTGACTCTTAAAAAGAGCACTAGAACATCTGATTACTAATCCAATAAGCCCCCTCTGAAGTTTATATGACCCTACTTTTTATAAAAACCCTATATGTCCCCAGGACATAACTTACACCCCTTGCCCTGGAGGCTGGGGGATTTGTTATCCTCAAAGACAGAATTTCAGACCTTTCGAATAGGCTTAACAAAATGGTTAGATGAAAATTTTGATTGGAAGTGTTTGCGGAAATGACAGGTGTGGAGGGCACATTTGCCCTCTGATCACATTCGATTAATAAAAAATGCACTAGTCTTCTCAATTTCCAATCAGATGAGCCCTTTTTGAAGCTTCTACGACAAAGCTTTCTATAAAACATTATATGCCCCAAGGGCATAACTTACGAACCTTGTCCTGAGGGTTATGGGGGGAGGGTTGTCATCCTCAAAGGCACAATTTCCAGACCTTTCAACTATGTTGAACAAAATGACCACGTCAAAATGTTGATCGGAAATTTTTGGGGAAATGATGGGCGTTGGGGATTCTCCTTCCGATTACTTTCGACTATTAAAAAAGGCAATAGCTCTTTCAATTTACAATCGAAAAAGCCCTTTTTGAAGTTTCTACGACAGCACTTTCTATAAGATAGTATATGGCCCCATGGCATAGCTTAGAACCTTAGCCCTGAAGGCTGTTGTGGGGCTGTCATGCTCAAAGACATA
>NW_028299952.1:0-2000 GCF_049724085.1 Artemia sp. Qi Xiang Cuo
TTCCCGTAGTAAACCAGTATAAAAAGAAGTCATTAACCCCTGCCAAGGTTTAATACATTTAGGATCACAGTGCCTATCTGGGGTGTTCATCAGAGTTAGGAAGACACATGAATGCAATATTGACATGAACATCCCATTCAGAAAGATGTTTGCCAGCTGAATCAGGACTAACTTCCAAAGTAGGAAACAGATCAGTGTTATAGACTGTTTTCTGTCCATGAACCTTCATTAGCACCTCCTTTAGAACTGTGGAAGCAAACTCCAATTAATGCTGCTATACATACTTCTGTCTCAAAATATCTAATTCTTACCTGTCTGTTTCAAAAATATCTGGGGAAATCGACATTTTCAATCTTCTCTTCTTCTTCTATTTAACAGCAAGCGGGCTTTTCAGTAAAACTATTTAGCCCTTTTCCTTTTGCTTCACTCTGTGGGCTACAGAGCTACTGGCTTGATTGCCTCATATTTATTATATATATTCAGATATCTTTCAGCAGATCTTTCGACTCTAGGAGTTCAAATATAAGATGATAGATGTCGATTTCTATGCTCTGTGTGCAGGTATAGTTGGCTAGGCTCTTGGCTGATTGTGGGATTTTGTGGTGTTTCAAGTATTTTAACAGTTTACAAAGCAAGGTATGTTGTGTAGACGTCAGCATATTACATTCAAATAAGCAATGGTCAATTGTTTCATTATTCATATTACAATGCCTGCAAAGAGGGGACAGGGGAATTGAACCACTTGAATTAGGAAACTTATATGAGAATGCAAGGAAATTTAGTCCATTTGTTCCAGAACGAATTCTATGATAAATTTTAGAAAGATACTTATTGGGAAAGGGGGAAAGGATAGGATTAATCTTATTAAAATTAATATCTGATAGCCTCCATCGGTAAATATCTCTAATTGGGATTGGTCTCCCACTTGGCTGGTCAATATTTATAGCATTTTTTGCTATTTCATCAACCTGATGATTACCACTTATGCCAGAGTGGCTAGGAATGTACTGAAAGTAAGTTTTTATGCCACTTGAAGCAAGATTATCAATAATACTGAGACAATGATAAGTGTCAATGTCCAACTTATACTGAGGAGCTGAGGCCAGCAACTCATGGCTTGATAAAGAGTCAGAATATATGATAATATTATTTGAATTTTCAATCAAAGGTTGGTTTTGCTTAAGGTGTTCTAATGCCATGATTTTGGCATTTAACTCAGCAGACATTATAGATAAATTATTAAATAATCTCTCGTCCATTGCAATTTTCAGGTGAGGAAGGAATACACCACTTGCTACCTTCTCATTCATTTTTGACCCATCAACAAATATTTGGAAGTGGTTTTTATATGTAATTGTATTAAGTTCTGCAAATTTTTTCTGGACAAAAGCAATGGGGGTTAAATCTTTATTCCATTTTGAAAATTCAGTATTTATTATGGGAAATGACCAATTCCATGGAGGGGAATGGGGGAAAGTAGGTGCAATAGACTTTGCTGGTACAGGGAACTTCTTTTGAACATTGGCATACTCATCTGCAATACCTCTATACATGGCTGGATTTCTTAACCAATTATGTAATGTGTGTGAGCTATTTGATTCAATTTTTGTAAGATGTTTTGTCAATAGAAAGCTACGTCTCTCCCTTATTGTTGGTCATCCACTCTCCATAAGCAGAAACTTGGTGCTTGTGGGTTTCCTAAGACCAAATATGAGATGTATTATATCATTTTGTGTTGTTTCAATTTTTTGTATCTGGGTCTTTGCACATGCACCATAGACAATGAGCCCATAGTCAATATGGGGTCTTATATGTGATTTATAAAACTGGAGTAAGGTTTTCTCCTTACAACCCCAGGGTGTGGAAAGAAGTCTTTTTAGTATATTTACTTTTCTATAACATTTTTTATTGTGTTTGAAATGTGGAGGTGGAAATTAAGTTTTTGGTCAAGCATGAGACCTAGGTAATTAATATGATTATCTTCTGGAATAGTTGTTTTA
>NW_028299953.1:0-2000 GCF_049724085.1 Artemia sp. Qi Xiang Cuo
TCAGGCTTAAAACAAGTTTGCTATTAAAGTATAAATGAAACTTAAACCGAACAGAAATTAAATAAACAATCAATGCGAACAAACATACAATATATATTAATGTAAATGAATAAATAAATCTTAAAACGAGTGAAACTTAAATTGAATATGCAAATCAAGTTTGAAACGAATGAAAATAACTACAAACAAGAGTTTGGGTATTGCCTCACTGGAGAAGCCTAAAACCTAATGCGTCATTGGCGCCTTACTGAAAACTATATGAGTCTTGAACAGTCTTGGAAAGTATAAACAAAATCAAATTGAATATTAGATATATAATGATATTAATTGTTGAAAGATCCATCAGTTCAAGATTTTTTTTTCACTGTTATTTTTATTTTTATTTTCAATGCTGTAAGAACTGGAAAAGAATACGTTTGTAATATAAAAATAATTTGCTAGTGAAGCGCCAATGACGCAGAAGGCTTTAGGTTTTAGCAGTTAAAGTAGGGGGTAGTATCCAAATTTTGTTTCTTCAAATCTTGGAAAGAACTAATAAATTAAACTGAATATTTGATGTATAATGATATTAACTGCTGAAAGCTCATCAGTTCAAAATTTTACTGTAGTTTTTATATTTATTTTGAATATTAAGCACAAAAGAAAACATGTAATATTACTCGTTTTCAGTAAAGCGCCAATGAAGCAGTAGGTTTTAGGCTTCTGCAGTGAGGCGATAACCAAACTCTTGTTTGTAGTTATTTTTATTCGTTTGAAACTTTATTTGCATATTCAAGTTAAGTTTCACTCGTTTTAAGATTTATTTACTAATTTACATTAACATCTATTGTATGTTTGTTTGCATTGATTGTTTATTTAATTTCTGTTTGTTTTAAGTTTCATTTATACTTCAATAGCTAACTATTTTTTTTCGTTTTAAGTTTGATTTTCATATTCAATCTAAGCATTACTGGCTTTAAAATCAGTTTATTTATCATTATTAATTTTTGTATGTTTTTTTGCCATGATTGTTTATCCAATTTCTGTTTGCTTTGGGCTTCATTTATTCTTTGATAGTAATTTATGTTTGTTTTTAGTTTGAATTTTAACAGGTATTCATATCTCCTGAGCTTTAGTTTAAAATGGCCTTCACTTTTTTTGAAAAACTTATTTTTCGGAAGTTTTTTTTAATTAATTTTTGTTCGTTTTTGATTGCGAAAAGTTTCAAGTTTTTATTGCATGGAGGGGGGGGGGTTGCTTACTGTCCGATTATTATTAACTTTAAAAAACGGATCTAGAACATTCAATTTAAATCGAATGAGACTTTTTTCAAAGTCTATACAATTACCTCTTTGATAAAAACCTTATATATGAACCATAGACAGCTTGCATAACTTGTGGACTGCGATTGGCAACAGTGAATGGATTGAAAAAATAGCTCCAATAAGGGTGTTTTGACCATTTCACTTGCTGACACAAAGGGATCACGACTGTTTGGAATTGACCTTAATAGGATTTTGTGTGCCAAAGCAATTTTGCATACATCACAGAGTATGTATTTTAACATTATAATTGTATAATTATATTATTTCTACTATGTTTTTTTCTAATAAATAACATCACATTTTTAATGTTTTGTGGGTAGGGGCGGCGTAGTCGGCAGAAGAAAGAAAAATTTATCGTAGAAAGTAGAAGAGGGGGAGGTTGAGGTTGGAGACTCGTTCAATACGAGGCGGAACTTCACTTATCTCCTCCGTTTCTGATTTAGGAGACAAGACAGACTCTTTCGGCTGTAGAATGTTGGACTGTTTGAGTTGTGGAAGACGTTAAAATACTCAAAAATACTTTATATTTTCAGTTATTGCAGGATTGATTTCATAGATTGTAGAATGGTGAGCCCCTAGCCCATAAATTGGGTGAGCCTCAACTCATAATATGCAATTTTGATTAATTATTCTGTGTTATGTGCATATATTATTCTATATATGTTATTTTGAGTTATACATTTATCGCATTGCGTT
>NW_028299954.1:0-5000 GCF_049724085.1 Artemia sp. Qi Xiang Cuo
AAAACTTATTTTGTGGAAAAAGTTTTTTTTAATTAATTTCTGTTCGTTTTATATTGACATAGTCTTTTCAGAGAAAAAGAAAATAATACTTTAAATCTTTTCGTTTTTTTAAAGATTTATAGTTTGGCCTGCTATTTGTATGCTGGAGAAAAAATTTCAGCAATTTTTAACAAAATACACCCCTTAAAAATCTGGACACAAATAGAAGTGTTTAATTTAGTTTCATACCTCGTCTAGTTGACCAGAAATGGAAAACTTGATACCATTCGCAAAAAAATCTGTTTACTTTCTTTGATAGCTTGGATACACTTACGCTATTTTGATTTGGTTAAATTTTAAGAGCAAAAGTAGCCCCAAAATGTTTGAACATAATACCCTCAGTCGTTCTTGGGATACTGCTGAGATGCCTTATTGGGAATTAGCATTAACACAATGCATTTTGATTTAATCATATGGCAACATTTATTTTTTAAACATAAAGTCAAATGGAAGGGTGGGCGTGGAAGGGGGATTAGTTTTCCTCCAATCACTTTCGACTATTAAAAAGGGCATCAGCCCTTTCTATTTGCAATCGAATGAGCCCTTTTCGAAGTTCCTACGACAATTCCTTCGATACAAAGTGCCCTGGTCTAAACTACAACAACAGCAAAAAAATATTACATTATACCCACATCGATCTTTACTATAAAAGTGTCAAGCCTTCCAATCACTTTCGACTATTAAAAAGGTTACTAGGCCTTTCGATTTCCAATCAAATGAACCCTTTTTGAGTTTTTACGGCAACACTTCCTATAAACACCTTATATGCCCCCAGGGCATAAATTACAACTCTTACCCTAAGGGCTGTGAGGGTGGTTGTCATCCTCTAAGACCGAATTTCCAGAACTTTCAACAACGTTAAACAAAATGGCTATCTCAAAATTTTGATTGGATGTGTCGGGGAAAATGGTGGGCGTGAGAGGGGCGTTAGTCTTTCTCCAATCACTTTCAACTATGAAAAAAGGCACTAGCCCTTTCAGTTTCCAATCAAATGAGCCCTTTTGAAGTTTCTACGACAACACTTTCAATAAAACCTAATGTAACCCCAGGGGATAACTTACAACCCTCGTCCTGAGGGATGGGGGGGTTGTCATCCTCACAGACCTAATTTCCAGAATTTTCTACTACGTTTAACAAAATGGCTATCTGAAAACTTTGATTGGATGTGTGTGAGAGAATGGTGGGTGCGAGAGAGGGGTTAGTTACCGTCCAATCACTTTCAACTATTAAAAAGGGCGCTATCAGTCTAAATCTCCAATTGAATGAGCCCTTTTTGAAGTTTCTACAGATCTATCATTAAAAACCTTATATACTCCCTAGGGCATAACTTACAATCTTTGCCTTGGGGACTCTGGGGGACTTGTCATCCTTAAATACATAATTTCTAGAACTCTCCACTACGTTGAACACTAAACTTTGATTGAATGTGTTTGGGGATATGGAGGGCGTAAGAGGGGGGTTAATTACTCTCCGCTCTTTTTCGACTATTAAAAAGGGCAATTTCAATTTCCAATCAAATGAGCCCCTTTTAAAATTTCTACAACAAGTTTCTATATAAACCTTATATGCCCCCAGGGCATAACTTAAAACCCTTGCACTGAAAGCTCTGAGGGGGTTATCATCCTAAAAGACCTAATTTCCAGAACTTTCGAATACGTTGAAAAAAATAGATATCTCATAATTTTGATTGGATATGTTTGGGGAAATGGTGGGCGTGAGAGGGGGGTTAGTTACCCTTCAATCACTTTCGACTATTAAAAGGGTAGTAGCCCTTTCAATTTTCAATTGAATGAGCCCTTTTGTATGTTTTTACAACATCAATTTCAATAAAAACCTTATACGCTCCCAGGGCATGAATTAAAACCCTCGCCCTGAGGGTTGTTGGGGAATGGATTATCATCCTTAAAGACCGAATTTCCTAAACTTTCAACTGCATTGAATAAAATGACCATATCAATATTTTTTTTGTCTATGTTGGGGGAAAATGTGGGGGAGAGAGGGGGGTTTGTTGCCCTCCCATCACATTTGACAATTAAAAAGAGTGAGAGTCCTTTGAATTTCCAATCAAATGGGCCCTTCTTCAAGTTTCTATGACAAACATTTCAATAAAAACCTTATATGCCCCCAGGGCATAACTTATAACCTTTGCCCTGAAGACTGTTTGGGGAGTGTCCTGCTCAAAGGTATATTTTCCTGAACTTTAAACAGCGTGGAACAAAATGACTATCTAAAATTTTTTATTGGATATGTTTGGGGAAATGGTGGGCGTGGAAGGGGTGTTAGTTGCCTTCCAATCACTTTCGACTATTAAAAAGGGCACAAGCCATTTCAATTTCCAATCGAATGAGCCCTTTTTGAAGTTTCTACGACGACGCGTTCAGTAAAAACCTTATATGCCCCCAGGAAATAACTTACAACCCTTGCCCTGAGGGCTGTGGGGGAGTGTCCTCCTCAAAAATATAATTTCTATTTGGAAATCCACAACAATGAACAAAATTGCTATTTAAAAATTTTGATTGGATGTGTTTGGGGGAAAGGTGGGTGAGAGAGGGGGGCGAGTTGCCCTCAAACCACTTCTGACTATTAAAAAGAGCCATAGGTCTTTAAATTTCCAGGCGAATGAGCCCTTTTTCAAGTTTCTAAAACAAAGATTTCAATAAAAACTTATATTTCCCCAGGGCATAACTTATGGCCCTTGCTCAAAAGACTGTGAGCGGAGATTCCTGCTCAAAGGTATAATTTCCTGAACTTTAACAGCGTGGAAACAAAATGGCTATTTCAAAATTTTGATTGGATGTGTTTGGGGAAATGGTGGGCGTGGAAGGGGCGTAAGTTGCTTTCCAATTACTTCCGACTATTAAACAGGGCACTAGCCATTGCAATTTCTAATCGAATGAACCCTTTTTTTAAGTTTCTATAACAACGCTTTCTATAAAAACTGTATGTTCCCCCAGGGCGTAACTTGCAATCCTTGCCCTGCGGGCTGTGAGGGGGGTTGTCATCCTCAAAGACCTAATTACCAGAACTTTAAACTACGTCGAACAAAATTGCTATCTACAAATTTCGATTGGATGTGTTTGGGGAAAAAGTGAGCGTGAGAGGTGGTTTAGTTGCCCTCCAATCACTTTCAAAAATTAAAAAGGGGACTATCCCTTTGAATTTTGAATAGCACGAGTCCTTCTTGAAGTTTCTGTGACAACGCCTTCTGTAAAAACCTTATATGCCCCCAGGGCATTGCTAACAACCCTTGCCCCGAGGGTTGTGGGGAGATTTCCTCCTCAAAAACATCTTTTCTATCTGGAAATCAACTACGCTGAACAAAATGGCTATCTCAAAATTTTGATTGGATATGTTTGGGAGAATGATGGGCGTGGGGGGGGCTAGTTCCCCTCCAATCACTTTCAACTATTAAAAAGGGCACTAGTCCTTTGAATTCCCAATCGAATGAGCCTGTTTTGAAGTTCCTACCACCACGCCTTCTATAAAAACCTTATATGCCCCCAGGGCATAGCTTAAACCCCTTGCCCCGAGGGTTGTGGGGAGTGGCCTCCTTAAAAACATATTTTCTATTCGAAAATCAACTACGCTCAACAAAATGGCTATCTCAAAACTTTGATTGGATGTGTTTGGGGGAATGATGGGCGTGGGGGGGGCTAGTTGCCCTCAAATCACTTTGGACTATTAAAAAGGGCACTAGCCCTTTAAATTTCAAATCGAATGAGCCTTTTTTGAAGTTTCTACGACAACGCCTTCTATAAAAACCTTATATGCCCCCAGGGCGTTGCTTAAAACCCTTGCCCTGAGGGCTGTGGGGGAGTGTCCTCCTGGAAAATATATTTTCTATCTGGAAATCAACTACTCTCAACAAAATGGCTACCTCAAAATTTTTATTGGAAGTGTTTGGGGGAATGATGGGCGTGGGGGGGGGGCTATTTGCCCTCCAATCACTTTCGACTATTAAAAAGGGCACTAGCCCTTTGAATTTCCAATCGAATGAGCCTTTTTTGAAGTTTCTACGACCACGCCTTCTATAAAAACCTTATATGCCCCCAGGGCATAACTTAAAACCCTTGCCGCGAGGGTTGTGGGGGAGTGCCCTCCTCAAAAACATATTTTCTATTCGAAAATCAACTACGCTGAACAAAATGGCTATCTCACAATTTTGATTGGATATGTTTGGGGGAATGACGGGCGGGGGGAGGGGGGGCTAGTTGCCATCTAATTACTTTCTACTATTAAAAAGGGCGCTAGCCACTCCGATTTCCAATCGAATGAGCCCTTTTCGAAATTTCTACGACAACTCCTTCGATACGAAGGAGAACAACACATTGTGCCCACATCGTTCTTTACTTAGGCAG
The DNA here is from genome assembly GCF_049724085.1 of Artemia sp. Qi Xiang Cuo. Taxonomy (NCBI): domain Eukaryota; kingdom Metazoa; phylum Arthropoda; class Branchiopoda; order Anostraca; family Artemiidae; genus Artemia; species Artemia sp. Qi Xiang Cuo. The sequence continues at coordinate 4,398 of NW_028299954.1, forward strand.
CACTAGCGCGCTGCTTATGATAACTATATGTCTTGGAAAGATTTAACAAAATCAAGTTGAATATCTAATATATGATGATATTAATTCATGAAAGCTCATGAATTCAAGATTTTATTTCACTGTAACTTTTTTTCATTTTCAATGCTGTAATAACTAGAAACAAAAATATTTTTAATATAATTCGTTTTCCCTGAAGCGCCAATGACGCAGTAGGCTTCAGCCTTTTACAGTTAGGGAAGGGGGCAGTAGCCAAACTCTTGTTTGTAGTGAAACTATAAGGAGGCAGGGCCAGATCGACTAGGCACGGGGCCGGATTGGAGTTTTTTTGCAGGGCCCTTTCAAAATATTAAACATTTTTGTAGAATTCATATATATATATATATACATATATATATATATATATATATATATATATATATATATATATATATATATATATATATATATATATATATATATATATATATATATATATATATATATATATATATATATATATATATATATATATATATATATATATATATATATATATATATATATATATATATATATATATATATATATATATATATATATATATATATATATATACATATATGA